>NC_025994.2:127466259-127603759 GCF_000442705.2 Elaeis guineensis
CTTTGAGAGAAGTCTAAGCTATGCTTTCGATTCACAACATTGTCGAATCTGTAACCATGATACGCAGAAGGGGATGCTTTCATGCCCTAATTAATGAGAATGGCACGATAAAATTCTCCTAGCACGTAGCTACTTGCTTGCGATGCTAATATAGGGGTTTGAGGAGAGAGGAATATTGATAAAGGCCAGACCCAAAGATGACTCTAGATAATATAGAATATCATGTCTGTTAATTACTCCACGCGTCCCTCCAATGTATTTGGAAATTTGATGTCCCAAATTTACATCGGCACATAAGATATTGAAGCATCCACATATATAGCAAAGGGAAATTCTTTATGCACCAAAGGCGGCGTAGAAAATCCGATGTAGAGTGTATCATTTTATCTAATTGGTCCATCTAGCCATCATTTTTCAACGTGCATTTTATTTTTTTCGTTTGAAATTTTGAGTGACAAAAAACTCCTATTCTTTGGAATAAATTATGATATTTTGTGTCAACATTATGACATTCTGCATGCAGTAAGTCATAATTTGATGCAGGATATCGTAATTTTTTTTCAAAGAGTAAAGATATTTTTATCATTCAAAATTTTTAAACGAAAAAACGGAACTGCAGACATTAAATGCGCATTGAAAAATAATTGGACAAAAATGCCCCTCCCATATTATGACATCTTGGACCATATTATGACATCCTGCATGCAGAAAATCATAATTTTACGCAGGATATCATAATATACCACAAGATATCATAATAATTTTCTGAGTCATATTATGACATTCTGCATGCAGGAAGTCATAATTTGACGAATTATTTTATAATTTTTTCAAAAGAGGAGGAGCATTTTTGTCATTTAAAATTTAAAAAAAAAAATAAAACTGCAGGCTTTGAATGTACGTTGAAAAACGATGGCTACGAAGGTCAATCGGATAAGACGGTGCACTTCAACACCACCCATGGGCCACGGTACACACAGAATTTCTCGTATGGTAAAACCTATGACGCATGTACGTGCACCTACAGAAACCCAATTCACGGTTGCAGAGGTCCATATCCATGTCCGGGCGCAAAGTCGAGAATAGAATCAGTTCCCGTGCATCTTCAATTTTTCTGACAAGCAAAAAGAGAAAGGATGATGGTACTGCTTTCAATCATATTCGACAGTGGTTGATAGGGATATGAACAAAGGGCTTGACATTCGATAATCAATTAGATTCTACGTGCCTACCCTTCCCAGAGCTACCCTTCCTGCTCATCTAGCTTCTTGGTTGTTTCCGACCATGACAAAGCTCCAAGCACGCCTTCCGGCGATCCTACAATCAACCACTCAATGGGGTCATTCCCATGTTTGTCTTCGTGGCCGGACATGATAAAATCATAGAAAGTGTTTTGTTAGTTTCGCTGATCCAAGGAATGTTATGAATTAACTCATGCGGAGGTAAGCTGGATCACCTACCGACCCAGGTTTGCTGACCAAAGAAAATGTTCCCCATGGTCATTCCTTGTTCATAGAAAAGTCGACGCAAAATGATTTGGACAGCACCCCACCAGTAGCTGACGAATAAAGAGAGCCCAGTCTGAGTTCAATTCTCAGGGTTGAAAGTTCAGACACTAGATCAGGGAGAGGTAACAATTTTACCCAAAAAAAAAAAAAAAAAAAGGTAACGATACCAAAATTCTTCTTGTTGTTGTTGCGCAATTTGGTGTCAAGTCACCTCGATACAAAGCAATATTATCCACAAAATAAAACAATGAAATATGATGAATTGAGATGGTGTATTGTAAATATATAATTATTTTGAATATATCAACCTTTTTCTTATTTTCAGGGACAAAAAAAATACCTTATTTTTTGCCTAAAAGAATTTTTAATCTCTAGTGGACCTCTTAGTAAAATTCAAATGCAAATAAACTTCGGATCATCTGTCAAAGAAAAAAATGAATTGATCTTGTAGGTCTTCCAAGAAATTCTTGGAAATACAAAAAAAAAAAAAAAAAAAAAAAAGATGAACTCAAGGAAAGTGTTCAGAAGGAAAAAAATAAATAAAACAATGGTTTGAGACGAAGAAATGCAATCACTAAAATCATATATTATCTTTCCGAATAATCTAATTTTTTCAATATTCAACTATATCATTTTGCCAAATTTTATATTACTCAGATTAGTCAACATTTATATGTTCCGATGCAACGACAAGATGCTACTTCTAAATAATAGTTTTGTAGGAAATGGTTCAATGCTCTTACTTTTCCAACAAAAAGATTCATGAATCCGGATCCTTATGCATATAGATAGATACTACCTCCGAAAATCCATCCTCAATTCGAACCGTCCGTAGGCTGCTCGTGACCCTTTATCCTAGCCATTGTAATATATGTGCCGCCTGTGGCATATGGGGCATGATGACTGGATGCCATCCTCACTTTCGTCCAACTTACCATTAGTAGTCTGTTCAGGGTTCGCAACTAGACATGAGGATCGGACAAATGTGATATTATTTGGATAAGGATGTAAAATTGCATTGCAAGGAAAGTGGATGGCATATTTTTTCCTAGGAAAAATGATGGTGACTCACCTTGTTTACATTTGTGATATGCAAATTAAAAATAATATCAAAAAGGTGTGCCTGAAGGGATCAATTACATGAGATATGGCATGACTTTTGGTTCATGTTAACTTATTAAGTGATAAATGAAACTCAAAAAAGAAAAAGTTATGACTCCTGTACTTTCCCTTCAAGTGCAATTCATCGTGAAAATCTGTTGATGTTATTTTATTTATCAAAAGGGAGTCATTATTTGTAAATATATGTGCGGGTTGGCTTTCCTCACTGTTGCGACATGTAGGAGAGGGATCATGAAGTAGGAAGGAAAAAAAGTACAAAGAACAACAACACAATATTTATGTGGTTTGTTTTATTAATTTTTGTCTATAAGCAGAAACGGTGCAAAAGCTTCCTTATAAAAAATAGAAGATTATAGAATACAAAAAATTTTCTCTTAAATCATAGCCCTCAATATAGCTAATGGCTAAAAGAATCAATTGCACTCTTCCTTTAGGTTTACAAAAAATACATATAATAGGATAAGTTGATTTGGACTCAAAAGTGATGTTCTATGATGATCATGTTAGTCTGGTCTGTGGAGGCTTTATCTCTACATCCTCGACTAACTAATCGTATGGTCCAAACAAAACAGGTATGACGGTTGGAGGATCTTTTTCATTTTATTTTGCTGGTTTTGTTTGTTGCACTACATTTTGTTCCAGAGGAAGAGGAGAAAAAAAAAAAAAACTCTCTTTGGAGCTTGCAAACTCAAGACATACCTAACACTCGCAGCCGCCCACTTATGAATCATATGCGCCACAGTAGTCCCGAATATATCACAGGGGGGCCATACACGAGAGGATGTATATATGCAGGTCACGCAGTGTGTCAGCAAGGGAATTAATCAAGTGTCTGTGTCTAGCGAGGTTCTTGCAGGCAAATATCAGTCGCACTTTGCATCTCTTGTAACATTCTAATTTATATCAAATTAATTGGGGTCATCATTAATTGTTTCATTATGTCTAGAGCTAGTTCCTTAGTGGTTCGCCATCATCCCCCATGCAAACAATAGAAAATGGAAAGAAGAAGAAGTTGCATGAGATTCTAGGAGGAGTTGACGGGCCTAATTGGAAGCTAGCAAACGTTTCTGATATTATCTATTATTCCCCCATAAAGAGGAGAAAAAGGGGATGGTAGTTTAGAGTAGTTCATCCAGTGTGCATCGCGAGGGATGGATGGAGCTGCCACTCGCAAAAGGGATTCCCAAATTAACCAACCTAAAACACAAAAGTTGAAGTGGCCCAGACTCCTCTTCGATCATACGTACTGTATCAAATAAAAAGATCAGATTCACCGCCTTCATCCTGGTGGAGGAAGTCCCGTCCCCCAAAATATAAATAAACGGGCTCGAGTCAAGGTTGAGTCGGATTACCAGATACCGCGTGGCATTAGGCAATGAATGAAGGGTCGTTTCGATTCGATCCACTCACTGGAAAGGTACTACCAGCCGGGCCCTACTAGGTACAGAAGAGGCCCTTCGCTAATGAGAAAGAACAGAGCGCATCCCATCTGATTATTAATTTTCCCCCACTCTGTTCACTTTCACTACGAACCACTGCTCATTTCTGTACAAATAATGAATGAACCTTGGAATAATTATGCGATGGGCTCCGTATCTAGGACCTACTGTTTTCATATTTCAGTATTTTTTTCTTGCGACTGATTTTTTTTTTTTTTAAAGTTATTTTTCATATCCACAACCTCTAATTTTAATATTTTTCTAATATATATATATATTATTTGATTTAGATCAGTGAAAGAAATCCTTGGTTTCTTTTTCACGCCTCGAATAACAGAGCTCAATATTGCCGACTGATTAAAAGAAAAAAGAAAAGTAAAACATGCAAGATAATCAAAAGTATAGGTATCAAATCAACTTTTATTTAATCTAAATTTTTGCCATACCGATGCATCTAATATATATAATTTATGAATATAACATAAAATAAGGTAGGCATAGAAGAGAGAGATGGGATAATTAGAAAGAGGGGGAATGCTTACAAATTTTATTCAATCTGATTTCAAATGTCGTTTCTCTAGAGTGGATCGAACCTTTGCTATAGGGAAGAATTCTATTAGTTCTAAGATACCTGCGGGTTGAAGTTGGCTATTTGGTGCAGACACCGTGGTACATCTGCCGTATACTCTTCTACGAGGATATGTGTCAGAGAGAGTCCATGGGGTCTTCTAGTTGTCTGTTACGAAAGAGAGAATTATTTTCCAACCCAAACTTCACCTGGGATGGTTGCTTAATTCGTGTCCTGGGTATTCCAATAGTGAGGTTTCCCTCATGATTTCCTTCTCTATCTGAATATATAATTTCTTTCTGAAAGTTAAATTCCAGCAAAAGACCATCGATATGCGGCTACTTATATGAGTGCAGGTGATAAAACATAGTCATCATGTATAAACCAATGAACCAAATCTTGATCGATCAATATCTTTTGCCCCCCCTTTTTTTTTTTTTAATAATAATTGACTGATGACAAATTAATCTTTAGGTATAAATCTGGACAAAGTATTCCACGCAGAAAATGCCAAAATTATGAAACAGAAACAGAAACAGAAAAAAAAAATCCTATGTTTTTGCTGTTTCTCTTCAATTTCAACTTCCGTCTCCTTTCTTTTATCTCTGCCATGCTTTTGATACTTGATGTTCATTATTCTTGATTTTCTTTCCACCTCCCACCTCATGTTCTGTTGATTAAGATACAATATACAACTACCGTATGCATGACGTGATCATGATGTGATTCTTAGGGGGTGGGTTATGACATTGAGAAGGCCGGTAGCGAAAGCTTTATTTGATGTATCATTATTTAGTGTAGATTCTCGGGGTTCCCTCTCCACTGCCCCCAGGCATTGATTCCTGCATGCAAATCCCAGCATCAGAACTGCCTTTCTTCATTCCCCAACTTTTTCCTTTATATTTTCACTTCGTCTCTTATTGGCTCGATGGTTCCTGTCTCTTATCGTCTCAATTGCACATGCATGGGAATGTGTGGTGTGCCCCATAGATTCTCTACCCGAGGGGGAAGAAAAAAAAAAAAAAAGCTTCCATGCTTTCCCTCCTACCTTTATCTTTCCTTATTCGGTGCTGTCTGTCCCCCTTTTTACCTTGGGCTCATAGGCCTTTTCCAGCAACTGCTTGCAAGCTGGTGTAAGCAGTAGCCTAGTGCGAATGGGATACATTCTACTTGCCACGGATGTGTATAAATAGAGGTCAATTGGGCGATTCTTCATTGCAGGACAGCAGCAAGCACTCATCTCAGGAGGCAGGGGTTTCCACTTGTGCCACCAAGATGAACTACGGGAGCAGCTCTTATGCTTCTGGTTTCATCACAAATCCTTTTCTTTGCTACACTGTAGAGCTGTAGTCGCTTTTTTATAGTGGTTTGGTGTGTTGAAATGGACAAATGCAGGTCCTAGGAGTGCGACTAGGAGGTCTTTTGAGTACGGGAGAACCTATGTGGTCAGACCAAAGGGAAGGCACCAGGCCACTATAGTGTGGCTTCATGGTCTAGGTGATAATGGAGCGAGGTATTTATTTATTCATCAGTAACCAAATTAACTTTCTTTCGCCTTTGCATATTGCACCTTGATGCATGCTGAAGCTAAGAAATTGCCCGATCACTGGTAGGCTTCTGAATGACTCCGCCTTATAATTCGAGACATGAGATTCTAGTACGCGGTTGCTCGAGTTATCTCGAGAGAAAATTATTAATTTGTGGTCTGTGCGAACATTAATTACCAAAGTACGTGTTATACAAGTTTGTCCTATGAACGCCTACACTTTATACGAGATGGTTTTTTCAGTATTCTTGTGCCCATGACTTCGCTCCCTTTTTTTTTTTTTGCCCTTCCTCCAGTGCGTATTCCTAGTATTACTTTATCTGAAATGATATATAATGTTTTTGCTTCTTTCGGAAAGCATGTGCTTGGTATATGCTGTTGTTCTCTTTTTGGTGCAGAGTGAGGGAATGAGAGGAGGTGGGGAATGTCAATGCCTTCTTGGCAGTTCATGGGGAATCATGTCTTCTTGACACTTGGGCACTCTCTCTGTCTACTTCATGCAAATTAAGATTCCCACTCCAAATGATTCGATTGGAGGGGTCACGACAGCCGTGAACACACTATATAATTAATCAAGACAATACTACCTTGCGCTCGTCATATCTTATCCTTTCTTTTAGTGACTTGCTTGGATTAGGACGGTCATGAATTAGAGAAGAGATAATATGCCTGAAGGCTTGATTCCTGGACCACTGGTACTTCGGTGTTTTGGTTTCCACCTCCTCCAGGAAGTTATTCGTCTCTCTCTTCTACACTAGCTAGCTGCTACTTCTGGGTACTCGATCGATGCATGCCGAACAAAACAAGAGTTTACTGGTGCCTTCCTGCATGCGCTGCTTTTTGCTTCAAGTCTCTTCTTTTTTCTGCCTCAAACCTTAGTATCTTAGTAGCATATATATTTTCTCCTTTATTTTACGATAATCGATGAAGTACATCCATGCATGTCGAGTACATTGGCATGCATGCATACTCAAAAGTAGTGCCAAGTGAAAACTAAGGTGTTCTCTTTGCTCCTGAGCCGTTCTCGTTGAGCCGATGATTATACCGGTATCTTTTTTATTTTTGTGAAAAAACGTTGATGCTTCTTGATATAATGAACATATATAGATGATGCTACATGTTGGGTCGGTTTTGCGTTTTGCTCTTCTACCCCCCTATCTCCTCCCACCGCCCACGACCTTCTTGCACGTGTTGGTATCATATATATAAATAAACGTACGTACGTGTGTTGTTGGATTGTTGCTGGAATTGGCACATGGAAACCAAATGCTGACCGCTGTCTTTTATCATCGATCATAATTAATCTGCTTTCAAATGTGGATCATGCAACGTTCATTCCTTAATTACTTCGATGAATTTCCCAAACATGCATGCATGCGTCATTTCTTATTTCTGGATTTCTTTTGCAGCTGGTCCCAGCTCTTGGAAACTCTTCCTCTTCCAAATGTAAGTAGAATGATTATGTACGTTCTACTCTAAAACACTTGAAAACTTCTCGAATTACATCACACACTTGAAAACTTCCAAGCTATCAACTTTTAAACTTGGTTGCTGCATAATTTGGTGGTTTGCTTGCATAAATTTTAGTAGCCTATTTTCACCAAAGCTCATCAAGTGCAGATTAAATGGATATGCCCCACTGCTCCTACCCGACCTGTGGCAGCTTTCGGTGGATTCCCGTGCACTGCCTGTAATTTCTCTAGCTCAATTACCAAATCCCAGCTTTGTTTTGAACAACTATCAAATTACATATATGCTAGCTGGTTTTGATGTCATTTCGCAACTTGTTCTATTTTTTTCACCGATGGTCGCGTCAAGATCTCATCCAATGCAGAGCGAAGAAGCACACTCATATTTTTTCTTTTTTTTTTTTCTTTTTTTGTAGGGTTTGATGTTAGGGACCTTTCAGACGATGGTCCTGATGATGTTGAAGGAATGGATGTTTCAGCTGCGCATGTTGCAAACCTCTTGTCAACCGAGCCTGCTGATGGTAGGTCTTAAAAAGAAGGGTATTTTGCTTGTTCTTCACTGTATTTGCACATACTTATTAGGTCAGGAAGTTCATGTATTCATATGGGCTTATATATTTCTTTTTTTTTCTTTTAATCATAAGCTGACGAATGTTGACCCACACATGCAACGAAACAGAAACACTTTCACACTCTCCAATGGGGGTTTGGAATCGAGATCTACCTTCCCATGGAGAGAGGGCGATTAGCCAAATAAATTACTATAATGTTAAGCTCTCTGTTTGGTGAAATTGAGTCATGGGAGCTGCATCCTCAAGCATTTGGCCTGGGTAATTATAATGCAGACAGATCTTCCTATCTCTCTCTTGAAAAAAGAGCACAATGACAAGCAAAGAATTTGCCTCTTTTTTAATATTTTTGGGTTGAAACTAATAGATGTGCAAATAACCTAGCAAGATTTAGGTTTCAGTTAAAATGAAAAAGAATGCAGAAAAATGTGGAAGTGTCCTAGATGTTAAAAAGAAATTATGTTGCAATTTGCCATATCTTATGTATCACCTATGCTATAGCATGTATATGGGCTTGTAATCCAGAATGCTTGGTAACGTCAGGAATATTAAATTGGTTGTCACAGTAAAACTCGGTATTGGTGGCTTTAGCATGGGTGCTGCAACTGCCCTATACTCTGCCTCTTGCTACGCTTATGGTAGATATGGAAACAGTAATCTGTATCCGGTCAACTTAAGTGCAGTTATTGGTCTAAGTGGCTGGCTTCCATGTTCTAGGTACGTTCAAATCTGGCATCCTTCCATCCTTTCTCATATCTCAATCGAAATCAAGCCCTTCGTTTTATTCCACACATGCTATATATGTAGGACCTTGAAGTACAAGGTGGAAAGTTCACAAGATGCTGCGAGGCGGGCTGCCTCCTTGCCTCTTCTGGTCTGTCATGGAAGAGGTATCCACGCAACTAAGCTGTTAGAACCTTGAATGCATTCTCTAACACCAATTATTTTCTGCCATGCCGCATATTCTTAGTGAGCAACAAGTCATAGCTTAAATAGTGACATTGCATTGAAATTGGAGAAGCGATCGATCGATTCTAGGTGTCTTGATATTCGCTTTGTCTATTTTTGCAGAGGATGATGTGGTCCTCTACAAACATGGGGAAAGATCTGCTGAGGTTTTAAGATCATCTGGATTTCGGAATTTAACGGTCAAAACTTACAATGGGTAATGAAAACATTTGTTCAGCATGATTTCTCCCAGCTAATTAGAGTATCAGCCGCTTTTTACATGATTAAGTTATTGGCACCATGCAGGCTTGGCCACTACACGGTCCCTGAAGAAATGGATGATGTTTGCAAGTGGCTTGCTGCAAGGTTGGGGCTAGACAGGTCCCGCTCATAACTGGGGAGTTTCGGTAGGTCTTTCTCTGATAACACCATCAAATGGGGGAAAAGAGGTGTCTAATAACTGCGATGAGTAGACACGCACGCACGCACAACACACACATTCACATGCTTGTTTCCTCGGCTGGTTGGCTTGGGATATCTATGGCAATATCACTCTTTCAGATGTTATGTAATGTTAAGCGCCTATTTCCTGGTGGTTGAGACTCCCCAGCAATGGTAAAATTTGTATGTTGTTAATTTTAATCAACATCGATCCTCTATGCAAACTGCAGTATTATTAGTTATATTTGAGCTCATTGAATGAGGTGGTGGCATCTCCCAGAATTATTTTGTGGTTTACACTCAACATTGGATTGAATGCATAATCTCTGTTTTGGAGAGCTAGTGATGCTCTAATGCATGAGGATACTGCATCTTTGTGTAAGCACTGCACTGGAGGAACAAGCATCCAAATATTAGTGATATTAGTACAGGATGCTCAAAGTGCCTTCTATCTTCAATTCAAATATTAGTACAGGATGCTCAAAGTGCCTTCTATCCTCAATTCTCTCCACTGATGAGCACAGCAACCATGATAAACGAGCTCGCATGCATGGCTACCAAAAAACAAGCTCATATGCATATACAAAAGAGACCATTCTCGATCTCAAGTCCTAGGACAAACTGTGCCGCATTAAATAAGCAAGTTAGGGCCACACCTTATGTGCAAAGCAAATAACAAATAATCCAAGGTCGTAACCGGCTGGCCCCTGTCCTTCACATTCTACAGAATAATAGCAAGTGTTGGCTTAAGGAGAAAACTTCTGCTCACATACTTGACGTACTTGTGTTTATTGGCACAATGAATAACGAGAGATGAACAAAAAAACACCAGTTGATGCGCTGATACAACAAAAATATGATTGATACCTACTGCCACTGGTGCCAGCATCATTTTGATGAGATCAAAAGTATCTTTACAGCCTTTGCCTGTCGATGCTAATGGTTATACCATAGCCTCAAGAGTGGAAAAATACTACCAAACTGCAAAAATCCCCAATCAACAGGGAAAAAAAAAAAAAAGTAAAAAAATTGTATATTTATTTTCTCAGAAAAAGCATATTTATAAACTCACGTGCATGCATGTTTCTATGTATTTGCGACTATGTGAGAGAGACAGGACTTCACTGTAGTCCAACATGGGAAAACACTGACAATCGCAATATCAAGAGAGAGAAAAACATAGTGACAAATGAAAAAGCAAAAAAACAATTGGCTATAAACAAATGTTACTGACTTGCTGCCTACTACTACTGGAAGGAGTTCAATAAGGAAATGGAGGCATGTGATAGATGAGCATCTTCAACTGCTTCATCTGGGGGACACGGTCGACTGTGTCTCCTGAATGTTTTTGTGTGATGGAGATAATGACTCTTGGTTGGATCAGCTCGTTTTCACTGGCTTAATATTTGAAGAAGAATCCTTCAGGATATCATAATTGTGTTCTAGATTGTTGCAGGGTCCACAATTTGAATCCGAGTCTAATTCGTTAGAGCTTTCACCAGTGAGAGGAAGCGAATTAACTGACAAGTGATCTCTTCCTTGAATTACATTCATCTGTAAAAGATTGGAATTTGACGAAGGACCGAATACGTTTCTGCCAGAGTGATCACAGTGGGGTAAGAATGAACCAAAATTCTCTGCATCATGACTGCCTGATGCCTGATAATGGGAGCTAAAAGTTTGAGTTCCTTGTCCTGCTTTCACGAAACTAGTTCTGCTTGTTGAATCAATTGGAGAGTTCCAGGAATCTGTATAAGATGATAAAACAGATGTACCTGGTGCCACTGATGGATTAGGCTCATTTTGACTGCAAACAAATATAGATAGAACTGAGCAAGGTAAACCAGGCAGATAGTCATGTGCATCAAAGAAAGCAAATGAACGTTAAATGACTCAGTGCAAACACATGCGATGTAGCCACAGGAAACATACATTGAGCTTTGGATACATGGAGTCAAACAGGAGAAGCCTGTATGGCATTGCTCAGGTTTTGTCATGTCACTCTTGACCTTAACTGTTTCTGATTCCCCTTTCATTTCACCAATTTCACCACTTGCTGTATAAAGTGAAGTAAAAGATAAGAATCCATGCTATCAACATCACCTTGGAGAGAATATAATCAAGAAAGAAAGAAATCAAATGGATCTTTCTTCCTGTTTCCCGGTGGCAGAATCCTTACAACTTTCTCTATTTCTAAATCTCTGATGATTTTTTGACAGTCATTTCATGCACTGAGGTGTTTCATTAGTTTCAATAGATCTGCTCACAAAATAATTTCTAGACATAAATTAGAGATACTATTTTAAGTGATATACATAAATTGAATAAAATCAATATTACATAACATTTGCCATGCCAGTCGGTACCATACTAGTACCAAACTGGTATGCAGTCTTGTACAGTTCCAACACTCAATACATTTCAGTGTCTCATACTATACTGCATACCATTATTGTAATAGGATGGTACCGATATGGGGTTTGGTATCGAGGTGGCGAACCTTGCATACCAAAGCTTTTTGATGGAAGTTCCTACATTCTGACAGGTGCAGTAGACCATCTTAACAATTCTTGAATTAGAGAACTTCTTGCATAAAATAACAATCCATCTATGAGATGGTTAACAAAAATTAAAACATGAATCAAGCCAAACAAGTTTTATGCTTGGTTTAAACCAAGGGAATACAATGTACATTTCTATTATAAACTAAAGCTAGTACACAACAAATTGTAGCAGTAGAAAGAGATATGGTTCGTGTTTGTCAATTTAGACTTTCATTCTGAAACTTCAAATGAGCGAGGGATCACCAACCATGAACTTCAAAGAGATCAAATCTGATATAGACTTTTGGAGCTGTTGTGCCAGAGAAGATTAAACTGTTTATGCGTCTAGCTCTCAAGAATAAGCTTCACACTGCGAAATCTTAGCAAGGAAAGGATGGAGAGTTGGTGTTGGTTGCCCTGTGTGTGGTTCCTGCCTTGAGACAGCTTCTCCCCTATTTATCAGCTGCCCTTTTGCCCAAGCAATGTGGTCTCCCCTCTCGGTATGTTTGAATCTGAGAGGTAGGCATCCTAACCGTCACACTCTTCAGTCTTCATGGAGGAGGAAGAAAGTACAAGCTTGTCTAAAGAAAGGTTGGGGTCAATTGTTCATGGCACTCATGGGACTTCAAGAATCTTCTTAAAGTGGAATGCCTCGGCCTCTTCGGTTCTTCACAAAATTTTGCATTCCTTCCCCTTGCGGGGGAACCTTTGTAGTGCCGAAACCACTGACAGACATATGCGTATTTTAAGTAGGCTATCTACAATGTGCTTGTAAACTCTTCTCTCATCTATCTCTTCCATGTAAATATTGTCTCCTCTTTTCTTAATAAAGATTGGGATCTTTTACTTGCTGCATCTTGTTTGCTCCTAGACTCTTTTTACTGAGTCTCCTTTTGTCTGGAACCCATTAAGAAATGTTTTTCTTCTCTTAAAAACAGCAATTTCTTTTTCCTTTTAATCTTCTATATGCCTCTTTTATCTATTCTTCCAAAAGAGAAAAAAAAAAAGAAAAAAATATATTAGGGGAGGTTCCCCACTCCCTCCATATTCCATTCAAATACATACACATGTGTGTGTGTGTGTGTGTGTGTGTGTGTGTGTCTGCACACACACTCTTAAAGTCACCTGACTTGTTTTTCTGCCAAAACCGAAATTTTTATAGATATAAGATCTGTGCTCCAACTGCATGAATTAATGATGCCACTTCATTTAACTGTTTCTAGGCCAAAATTGGGTATTAGCCAAAATTCCAAACACTGGACAATTCAAACCAGTATGGAAATGACAATGACACCATACTATATGCTATATATATGCGTGTATATATATATGTGTATGTGTGTGTGTGTCTCTCTCTGTGTGTGTGTGTACATATGTGTGTGTGTGTACACACACACACTGTCTCTCTTTCTTAAAGCCACTTGACTTGTTTTTCTGCCAAAACCGAAATTTTTATAGATCTAAGATCTGAGCTCCAACTGCATGAATTAATGATGCCACTTCATTTAACTGTTTCTAAGCCAAAATTGGGTATTAGTCAAAATTCCAAACACTGGACAATTCAAACCAGTATGGAAATGACAATGACACCATACTATATGCTTTCTCTTGGAAGGCATTCCATTAAATGGTTTCTAGGCTAGAATTCTACTGTCTTAAACTCTCCAACTTTAAAATGGACCAACAAGGCTGTTAAATTTATTGATACACAAGCTTAACTTTATTATGGACTCTGTTATAAGCTTCGGTTGGTTGGTTCAGGCATGAGATGAACAGGTAAAGCTATTCAATATGTTAATTCCCAACACTAGATTTGTTACTCCAAGGTTGTAGATACTTAATTTGTTGGCTCCCGAATCAAAGTTTAGTGAAAACCCAGCATTTGGACCTGGAAAATTTAGGTTTAATATGTGTCACATAAACTCACATGGTCTGTTTGTCTTCAAACTCATTCTGTACTAATCAACCAGCATTTGGTATATGGCACCACCAAATTTGATGTTGGGTACTTTGCACCAGTTTTCTTCCATAAGGTTTTCCAATATTAGTCATGCTTGAACAATGTAATAGCTTCTCCTGGACAAAGCACCTAATTTAATAGAGATAAGGCTATTTACTTTATAAAGCATGCTTTCTGTGGCCCTGTGCAATGACTGATTTCTGATATTGCATTAGAACTGCTACTCCCGATGCATGCTTTACTGGCACCGCTCGTGATACTATTATCTTCAGTAGTTTGGTGACTGTTGGTATCAACTATGAAACTTCTTAGTAACTACTCATTCGGTCAAGACAGGATGGGAAACTGATACTAGAGAGAGCAACAATGTATGGTATTTGAAAAGGCCTTTTACCATTTTTAGCGCCGAAAGTATTCTTACAGTCTTCACATCGGCATACAGAGGAGCATCCAACATGAGCCTACAGGATCGGAATAATAAAACCAGAACAATAGATCAGCACCCATCGAGCATAAAATTAAATCATGCGACTGATGAGAGAGAGAGAGAGAGAGAGAGAGAGAACCTTAAAGCATTCGCAGTAATTTTTCATGCACATGGACTTCCTGCAGTTGCATCCTACTCGGTGCCTGCTAGAGGTCGTTATCATATTCCTACTATCATGCTGCAAAATATGAGGAGCAAAATATGAGGACAGTCAGTTTTAACATCAATGAAGCAATGGGACATAGCAAGGAATCCTTACCCGGATAATCTTAGGAGAAAATGCATTGGGCGTGCGAGATTGTATCCGTTCTTTCGACTCGCTCACTATTTCTTCATATTCATATTTATTATAGCAATCATTGCATCGACAAGCTTCCGCACAAAATGATCCTGATGCAAAGCAGTCACAGTAGCTGCTCATGGAAAGAGGACGCGAGCATTAATGCAAGAGGAGGACGGAGTGCAATTTTGTTGGTGTGCATGTGGAGGAGGAGGATTCTTTTCTCTTCCCAAAGAAAGAAACAATTCGAGAATCACTTACAGTTTCAAGCAGTTGGACTTCTTACAAGAGCACTGCTGGCTGTCGTCTTTCCCAGTCGGTTTTTTCCTGATACACGATAGAATGGAATGAAAAGAGGAGAAAGGGAAAATCGGGTTCAGACGAAGCGACATACACTTGCGTTTTGTTTCTAGTGCTAATCTCGGCAGCCGCCGCCATGCTTTTAGTCTCATCTCGATCTCGGTTCACAAAAACATGATTCATCAGTGGAGAGGCGATTAAAGGTGCTTCTGTATCAACAGGCAGAGATGGATAAGTAATGCAAGAATAAATTGGCGGTTGATGATAGGGCGTCTCTCCTAGTAAGTCAGTTCCGGATGAGCTTGAAGCTTTCAAAGGGAAGCTGATGCTTCTTCTGCTACTGCTATTTAGGACGGACATATGGGCTTCCTGTTGTCAACAAACAAGGGACATTACATACATACATACATACATGTTCATGTTTCTATAACCGCCCCCCCTGGCAAGCACTTACGATCGCCTCTGCATTCGGAAAAGCTGTAGCACAGTCCCAACAATTTTTGCTCCTGCTATTCTCAACAGCCTCCACTTGAAGATGCTTCTGTGTGTCATCCTCCTCCTCCTCCTCCTGCATAATAGATCAGAAAAACTTATTATAAGCACCAACTTATTATTATTATTATTTAAGGGGAAATTTATTTTTTTTCTTCTTCTTTTTTGTTTCCCCTTTCTCCTTCTTAAAGTTCTCCTAAATTGAACATCAAGACTCGGAGCTTGAGATCATTAAAAAAATTGTTCAACAATCCTCTGATGCCAGAGCATGATGAAACTTATTCTTCCGTATCTCTCTTTCTCGAGAGACGAGAAAGATGCATGATGAAACTCATGTGAATGCAGAGTTTAGATCAACAGATTTGCTCTTTTGCCACGCCACAGATAACAGAGTAGTCCGAGACAAATAAGCAACCGTGAAACATCGAGAAAAAATAATGAATGATGGTGATTCAAGCAAGAAGATGGCACGGAAGAAAGAAGATAGAGAGAGGTAAAAGCCTGAGGATCGGAGAGGGACTTGTAGTTGCTCCCGGGAGGATTCATGAGGACTCCCGCCGCTGCTGAAGCCGTTGGCGAACAATTTTTCGCCTTTTCCTCGCTTTCTCCTCCTCGCCGGCTTCCTTTGTTTCTGGCTTCCTCTGGCGTTGGTTCTTGGTCTTGTGCGACGCGATTGGAGAAGTGATCGTTTTTACTTGGAAACGTATCGACTTGAGAGAGGGAGAGAGAGAGAGACAGAGGCGCAGGCGCGGGCGCGGGCGCGGGAAAGGGAAACAGCTTCACCGACCCCGGCTCCTCCAGCCTGGCAACTAAGATGCGATTTTATTTTACAGATTATGATGCGATACGGGAAATCGGTTGTTATTCATGCAGCACTTGATGAAGACATGATGGAGAGTGAATCTATCGGGCACAGACTTGATAACTTCCGTCAATATACGAATCAATAAATCCATGAGTTGTATCTCTCTACACACACACGCACATGATGGAGAGTTAATCTTTTGGCCGCAGACTTGATAACTTCCGTCAATATACTTATCAATAAATCCATGAGTATCTCAATACATACATACAACCATACATATGAGAAATAATTAGAGATGCATCCATAGAGTTTCTATAGAATTTTTCTAAAAAATAAATAAATCTTATTTATTTGGAAAATCAAGTTATTTCCAAGTCTAAGATAAAATTTTATATTTAAGTAGATTTATATTTACATAAATATCTGATATGAAATTCTGAAATCTACAAAATTTTAACTCCACACCCATACGGAAACATAAAGAAAAGCACTGCAAGCTTTTCCTCAGACTAACAGACATAATTAGTCATATAAAATTATATATTAAAAAAAACAAAGAGAGGATCCGGAATCATATTTTATGGATGAGAAGAAAATATATATATATATATATCGGATACATTGACGTTGGAAGATCAAAACAATAGATAGCACCTTGTGACTTGGAAATCCACCCCTTCCTTGAGTTCATCGTTCTGCAATGTCATGAACGAGAGCAAGACAGTTCTACCTGATGCACATTGAGAACAATACCAGATACCTCACTGAACTCCCCCACTTTGAGAAAAATATAAGACCATATACGCCAATTGCACCACAAAGAAAGAGCAAAATTTAGCCTAATTAAAAACAAATCAGCAAGCAGCTTATTGAGCTGGTCAAGCAATCAGAAATAAGGGTGGCAAACGGATCGGATCGGTCATAAACAGGTCGGATCATTAACAGATCAGATCAGAAAATGATCAACTCAAATCCGACCTATTTATTAAACGGGTCAAAAATTCAAATCTGAATCCGACCTGTTTATTAAACAGATAATCCGATCCGACCCATTTAACTTATTTATTAAATAGATCAAATTAGGTTAAACGAGTTAAACGGATTAAACAGGTTAAACGGATCAAGTTAAATGGGTCAAAAACAGGTTAAATAGATTTTAAATAGGTTAAATAGGTCTTAAATGGGTTAAATAGGTCGGATTAAATGGATCAGAAATAGGTTAAATAAGTTAAATGGATTATCTAACTCAACCCAACCTAAATATTAAATGGGTTAAACGGATCAGATATCTAAAACTCATATCCGACTCACTTATTAAACAGGTTAAACGGGTCGATCCGTTTATGATCATTTAGCCTAAATCCAAATCTGCTTATGACGGGTCGGATTGATAGGTCGGATCATATTTTGTCAGTCGTAGTCAGAAATATTTTTTTTATATGTATTTCTTATTTCTCTTTTTCTCTTATATTGGAATTTCAATTGGACCTTATTGTGGAATTATCATCTAGCATGCTTATGCAAATAAAACGAAAATTTGTATATGTGCGCGCGCGCGTATATATATATTCTTATTTTGGAATCTCGATAGAGCCTCATCAAGGGCTCGCTGTGCAGTGTGCCGACATAGTATAGGATGCTAGGAAAATAAAGAACAGGGTTGATTTAGGTCATAAGTTGAAACATCAAATTTGCCTTCACCTATTCCTTAATTAGAGCTGATTCACAGGGCTTGGGAGCATATTTATCAACAAGCCAGAATAAGCCAGATCCAAAAGCACGTCATGCTAGCTATCAAAGTGGTAGTCTAGTGGAACAGACCTTTCCTTCCACCTAAATGATCCAGATTTGAATTGCACAAACACGGATTAAATATTAGGGTGGAATAACTCCAAAGGACCTCTCCTGACGGCTTGGACGTGGGGGCTGGAAGAGGCACCTGATCTTTTGGCTCTCGATAGTGTTGGGATGACATACTCACCCATTGGGTTGGTCCTCGGATCAATCCATATGGTGGGAAGGTGGACTCTATTCTAACCTAATCAACATTTTCTAACGAGATGACGGTCCTCATGGTCATGCCAAGAAAGGATAGCTACGCTAGTCGTCCTCTTCACTTTTTTTTTTTTTTTTCACCAAAAAAAGGGACATCATGCCATAAAGTAGAGCGAGTGGCACAATTTTTTTTTCTTTTATATTGGATAAAATGGGAGGTTTAGCCGCCCTGTTATTATTATTATTATTAGTAGAGGTTAATATTTACAAAGCATGTTGCATGGAGATCAAGAACTTCCCTGCTGTCTTCTCCAGGAGTCGAGATTTACTCGTGGTCTCAACAGCAGAGAAAGGAACCAGGCGCTGAAAGCTTAATAGCGCGAGGAAAGATTTGTTAGAGGTCTGCGCCTAGAACGTGCAGCATGATTTTGGAAAAACCAGCCCCGAGTCAGAGTTGGCTACCCGCAAGTAGAGATACCACGAGAAACCTGTCAAAACTTTAGATCCTGGACAGCCCCACCTAGTACACAAGCTGAAACTTTTTTGGGTGACAGACCAGGCATTTCCCACTGAGAAATTATTGGTTAAAACTATTCCCCCACATGGATCTTAGACCATCCAATAAAAACTCCACATATCATCCAAAAAAACATTTTTTTTTCATTCAAAAAATAATAATAATAGCTAATCATTATTAATAATGAACTTTTTTTTTTTGTTCAAAATTTTCAATCAAATTTGAATAACAATATTTTTTTTTCTAATAATCAATAATATAAATAATTTTTTATTAGACGGTTCAAAACCCACGTTATAAAATGATTCTATTCAATAACTTTCACTTTTCTACCACAGAAAACCCCATATGTTCCGAGGTGCCCTAAAATTTTGCCACATTGGCAGGTGCCTTCAATAACTCAAGGCACACTATTCTTATGCAGAACCATTTAATGGAGACGATAAACAAAATAAGGCAGCTCAATCAATCTATGGCAGAGACGTAAATAAATGGACCATCACTTTTGAAATAGTACAGATGTTTCTTACAGTATCCCATCATACCTGCTCCGGCACCATGTCAAGCATAAACAAAGCATACCAGGTAATCCCACAGCCTTCCGACAAAAATACAAGATATTGGTGCAAAAATCCATTTGCGTCGGAGAAGCTGGAGTCGAGAGAGTCGCGGTCGCCGTCGGGACCTGCAAAAAAAGTCTAAATCGGATGTGGGATTGCTCCGACAAAACCCTCCGACGCTCAAGTCAGTTCTCTGCCTCAACAAGAATGGAGTGCTCGAACGGAGAATTTAGCAGAATTTTGAGGTAAAAACTAAGAGCTTATAGAATAACGTATCTAGGATCCCCTTTTATAGGCGGAGGGGGCGGTAGCCTGATAGCGATATCTGTAACCGTCTGGCAGTGGACTGTCCAGGGTCAGGCGGAGTTTGTTGCAAAGAGTAGTAGAGTGGACCCGTGGCTATCATCGGAGCGTGCCACGTGGAGTCTGCCGAGGGAAGTGGAGCGGCGTCCGTTGTCGCGACTTGCCAGCGGATGGAAGAATCGCGAGGTATCCGTCGCAGGAAGTGGAGCAGGATTGTGGCCGTTATCGTGGCTTGCCAGGGAGTAGTGGAGCTGCGCGGGATCCATCGTAGGAAGTGGAGCAGTGCTGTGACCGTTACTGCGGCCTGTCAGGGAGTGATGGAGCTGCGCAGAATCCACCGCAGGAAGTGGAGCGGGATCGTGGTGGTTGCTGTGTCGCGCCTGGGAGTGCAGTTCCGTGGCTGAAGTTCGGCAGCGGTCGGAGCTGATGATGGAGTCCGGCTCCCGTAGGAGTCCGGATGGAGTCCTCCTGTAATTAAAGTTAGGTGCGAAGTCCGGCTCCCGTAGGAGTCCGGACGGATCTTACCGACGATTAAAGTTGCCGACGGAGCCCGGCTCCCGTAGGAGTCCGGGCGGAGTCCCCCTTGAGGTTGGAGTCATGGGCGGAGCCCGGCTTCCGTAGGATTCCGGGCAGAGTCCTCTCAAGGTTGATGTTGCGGGCGGAGCCCGGCTCCCGTAAGAGTCCGGGCGGAGTCCTCCTGCAATTAAAGTTAGGTGCGAAGTCCGGCTCCCGTAGGAGTCCGGACGGATCTTACCGGCGGTTGAAGTTGGCGACGGAGCCCGGCTCTCGTAGGAGTCCGGGCGGAGTCCCCCTTGAGGTTGGAGTCGTGGGCGGAGCCCGGCTCCCATAGGAGTCCGGGCAGAGTCCTCTCAGAGTTGATGTTGCGGGCGGAGCCCGGCTCCCGTAGGAGTCCGAGCGGAGTCCTCCTGCAATTAAAGTTAGGTGCGAAGTCCGACTCCCGTAGGAGTTCGGACGGATCTTACCGACAGTTGAAGTTGGCGACGGAGCTCGGCTCCCGTAGGAGTCCGGGCGGAGTCTCCCTTGAGGTTGGAGTCGTGGGCGGAGCCCGGCTCCCGTAGGAGTCCGGGCAGAGTCCTCTCAGAGTTGATGTTGCGGGCGGAGCCCGGCTCCCGTAGGAGTCCAGGCGGAGTCCTCCTGCAATTAAAGTTAGGTGCGAAGTCCGGCTCCCGTAGGAGTCCGGACGGATCTTACCGGCGGTTGAAGTTGGCGACGGAGCCCGGCTCCCGTAGGAGTCCGGGCGAAGTCCCCCTTGAGGTTGGAGTCGTGGGCGGAGCTCAGCTCCCGTAGGAGTCCGGGCAGAGTCCTCTCAGAGTTGATGTTGCGGGCGAAGCCCGACTCCCGTAGGAGTCCGGGTGGAGTCCTCCTGCAATTAAAGTTAGGTGCGAAGTCCGGCTCCCGTAGGAGTTCGGACGGATCTTACCGGCGGTTGAAGTTGGCGACGGAGCCTGGCTCCCGTAGGAGTCCAGGCGGAGTCCCCCTTGAGGTTGGAGTCGTGGGCGGAGCCCGGCTCCCGTAGGAGTCCGGGCAGAGTCCTCTCAGAGTTGATGTTGCGGGCGGAGCCCGGCTCCCGTAGGAGTCCGGGCGGAGTCCTCCTGCAATTAAAGTTAGGTGCGAAGTCCGGCTCCCGTAGGAGTCCGGACGGATCTTACCGGCGGTTGAAGTTGGCGACGGAGCCCGGCTCCCGTAGGAGTCCGGGCGGAGTCCCCCTTGAGGTTGGAGTCGTGGGCGGAGCCCGGCTCCCGTAGGAGTCCGGGCAGAGTCCTCTCAGAGTTGATGTTGCGGGCAGAGCCCGGCTCCTGTAGGAGTCCGGGCGGAGTCCATTCGGAGTCGATTCTGCTGAGAACTTCGGCTGTGGGCATTTTATACCCAACACCAGTCCCCCTACTTTCGAGTTTGAATTTCGAACGAAGGAAGTACAGAGAGATTGGCACAGCCGAAGCTGTCCCCTCGAATCCTGCACGCGGCCGCCCCCAGATATTTTTGCATTAAATGTGCGCGTGCTGGAGTCTTTTCGAATCGGGGCGATACGAAGGGACCCTTCGAAATTTCTGCCAGTACACTGGCCCAGGTATGGTGCCATAATGGCCCTGCCGATTCGTTAGCTGCTTTTAGCCGCCCGCCGGGAGGAGTGGGACACATGTCGGGCGCGGGCTGGTCTGGGGGGATTCGCGATCATTATGGCACCAGATCCCAGGGTCTATTTAAACCCGTCCTTCCATCTTTAGGGGCCCTATTCCGTTCCAGAGTTTTTATCAGTGTCTGCCTTCCCTTCGAGAGCCCTGTTTCAGTTGGCATCTTCTCGAGCCGTAGGCGCCCTCCAAATCGTCCCTGTCTTCGTCCCTCTGGTCCCTCAGAGCGATCTAGGTGAGTTCCAGCACCTTCAACCTTCTCCCCACCGCTTAGGGACTTCTTCTCTATCATTATTTTTTGCATTCCTCCGAGTTAGTTTCCTGCGACCTCACGCCCCTCATCCTGTCCGTCTTCTTAGGGACCTTTAGAGTCCTCCTTCGAAACTACCCGAAATGTCATCCGGCTCTTCTGCTCCCTGCAGTTCCGGGAGTTCTTCCGCCTCAAACCCCCAGGTCCCTTGCTCTGTAGACGAACCTGCGTCTGGGGCTGGGCTCCGCCCGATTTTTGCACCGGGCGCCATTCCATATTCCCTGACTCCGGAGGAACTCCTTCTGATAAGGGTTCAGTATGGGGTTCCTCCGGAGTACGACCTGGAGCTGCCTGGCCCTTCTGACCGGGCCAGCACTCCCCCATCCGGTCGTTTTTGTCTGTATCAGGAAGTGTTCCGCATCGGACTCCGGCTTCCACTTCCTTTCTTTGTTGTTGCCCTCTTCCGCTTCTTAGACATCTCCTTGGCTTCTGTGGCCCCGAATTCTTTTAGGTTTTTGATAGGATTTCTCTCCCTTTGCCACGTAGTCGAGGTCCAACCGTCCCTCTCCCTGTTTAGGCACTTCTATACTTTCAAGCACCATCCTTCGGCGAAGGACTGGTGGTACTTCTCCCCCCAGTTCGGCAAGAAGGGGTTGTTGAAAGGTGCCCCTTCTTCAATCCACAATTGGAAGGAGAAATACCTCTTCGTCCACTGCCCGATCCTGAGGTTGGGCCTGCCCCCTTGGGGCTCTCTGAGGGATTCTGTTCGCCGGGCCCCTAGTCTGGGGGAGGATGACCTCCAGGCTGCCCGGAAGCTTCTTGCCTATTCCGCTCCTTCCCTTCCCAATCTTCTGAGGGAGCAATTTCTTTTCAATATCGGCCTGAGCCCCCAGGATCCTGCGAGTATTCATCTTTTCCTTTATCTTCTCTTTTCATGCCTTTCTTCTTTTTCTTTCCCTTTTTACCTCTTCTTCCTTCTCTCTCTTTTTCCCCTCTGTTTCTTTCTTTCTTTCTTCCCCCCCTTCTTTTTTTTTTTTTTCGATCTTTGACTCTTGATTGATTGGTTTGCTTCTTTTTCTTCTTTCTTTTTCTTCCTTTTTTTTTTTTTAAGGAATGGACGCCGAAGCAGTGCGGATGCTTGCCAGGGGCCTCAGGGCCCACAAGAGAAAGGGCGTCGCGACCTCCGGATCGGCGAAGAGGGCCAAGGCGGAGGAGTCGAGCTTGGCCGTACCCACCCAGGCGGCCCAGCGATTGACATTCCCTCGAATGCCGAGGCAACGGCTCCCCGGGCCTCCTCGAGGAGTCCGCCGATCGGGGCTCCTGTTTCGGGGGTCCGCTCCACAGAGGCGCCCGTGGCCGAGAGGAGGAAGAGGAAGAAATCGGTGGCCCGCAGGGTGAGTAGCCGCCGAACTGCCAACGACGAGTCCCTCTGCTCCGAAGAGGGGCCGGAGAATCCCTTCAATGACAGGGATTTGATCAGGCGGTTGATCGACGGCTGCATTCTGTCCGACGTCGTCGAGAGGATCGACCGCGCCGATCCTGAGCAGCGGGCCGGGGACTCTTTGGGGTCCTTCCTTGAGGTAAGCAAATCTTTATTCGCCTGGCTATTCGGCCTTTGTTCTGATCCCCCAGCCATCCTTGCAGATTGGGCACCAGCTCCTCGCCAATATTGAGGCAGTGAACCGTGCGAGGAGGGACATCCTCCAGGTGGAGGAGCACTGCCGGGCCGAGGTTGCTCACCTCCAAGTAAAGACGGCCGAAGTAGTCGCCCTCCAAGAGGCCCTGGAGAGAGAGAAACAAGCCCGAGAGGAGGAGAGGCGGACCTTGGAGGAGTCGGCGAGAAGGGCGGAGGCCGAGGTCGCCAACTTGGTCGAGCATATTTCGGTCCTGGTCTCGGAGGCCAGAGCCCTTGCGGTAGAGAAATTCAAGGCTTCCGCGGAGATGAGGGACCTGAACGTCCAATTCGGCCAGGAGGTGTTCATCAAGGGGTTTGAGCTCTGCCAAGAGAAGGTGGCCAAAAAATTTTCGGAGCTCGACCTTAGCTTCCTAGGCGAGGAGTCCGAAGACGAGGCCGGTCCCTCGCCAGCCGCCACTGCTATTGCAGCCCCCTTGTCGGGGACGTCGAGTTCTCCAACCCCCGCCCCCGAGGTCTGAGACCTCCGACCTTATATTTTTATTTTATCGTAATTTTTCTTTTCTTTTCTGTCTTCAAGAATCACTCAATTAATAAAGCTGAATTTCTTGTCGCGGATGGCTTCTCTTCCCTCCCCTTCTTCTTTCTTCTTTTTTTTTTTTTTTTTTTTGCGATGAGTCGTGCCTTGACGCTTTTGCTTTCCGACGGCAGTGTCCCGCAGAAGCACTTCCCCTGCCCCTGGGGGTCCCGCTGAAGTCGACGATCCAGCGGCTGAAGAAGGAAATCCTTCACTTGACAAAGAAGTCAAAGAAGATGGAAGGTGAGCTTCGCAGATTGAGGGAAGGTCATTCTGAAGCCACCGCGGAGGCCATCCACTTTCGGAATCTCCACGTGAAGGGGATCATGGAGTATAGCCGGAGGAAGGCGGCTTTCGCGAAGGAGCTTGAGGAATGCAAGAAGAGCGCCAGCGATCGAATTTGGGCTCAGGCCGCCAGGATTAGCGCCCTCAAGGTGGAACTGTCAGCTGCGAAGGGGAGGATCGGCCAACTGGAAGGAAGTTCGTCCCGGCTCTTAGCCCGGGTCGACGGCGACTAGGAGTGGTCGAAGAGGGTCTCCGACCTCCAACAGCAGCTTCAGGACGTCGAGGTGAGCCACGACGTGCATCGGGCCAGCTGGCGCAGGCAGGTGGAGGAATATAAAGAGAGACTCAGGGCGGCGACCAACGAAGTCGCCCGTCTCCAGAGGCAGCTAGCCAGCAGGGCTCAGCTTACTTCCGCCCGGGATTCTGATGAGCTCCAGTCCCTAAGAGGAACCGTTGAAGGGATTTCAGTCGCCCTCGGGGAAAAGACAGCCGAGCTGCAACAACTGAAGATTCAACTGGCATACGAGCAGCGGGCCGTCGCGGATGCGGAGGCGGAATCCGAGGTTTTGAGGAAGAGGCGTCGAGAGGCGGAGGCCGAGAGCCAGCGACTTCGTCGGGCACTCCAGGATGCGCTGCAGAAAAGGGAGGAGCTAGAAGAAGAAATTGAGAATCTAAGGCAGTCCTGGTTGAGGGGTGGAGCAGATAATTCTAGGTCGGAGGGAGCAGAGCCTCCTTAGAGCTCTTTTCGTCCTTCTGTCTTTTCCTGTATTTACTTCCCTTTTTGTGGTTTTGCTTTTCTTTCCTTGGCCTTCCAGGCTTTGTAGCGTGTATTTCGGAAATGGAATGAAAAGGGTGTTTTGTGTTACCTCGTCCGCACGTTGTACTAAATTGTCGTTCGTCGAACTTTTCTTATCGCTCGACTTGTCTGATGTAGACGTCGTTGGGAGGTGCCCAGTCGTCGATGCGTTAGCTTGCCTTTCTCGTCGTGCATGGCCGCAAGCCCGAGCTTGGTCGTCCGGACTCCGCATTACTTTGGAGATGTCGCTATCTTCCTAACCTGTGTCGGGAGTCCTTTTAGAGGTCGGAGGTGTTTGGTAGGAACTCCCCGTCTCCGTCGGGACGAAGTCCTTCAGGTCTTTGGTGCGGTTCGTCCTTCATCTGTTTCCGCCGTAGTTCGTCACCCTTCCTTTTTAATTTTCCTCTTCTCCGAGTGAGGGCCCTCCCCTCGCTTTTTACGAGGTTGCATAGGAGCGCGGAGGTGCCGCTGAGGGGCTTTTTCCTTTCCCCC
Source organism: Elaeis guineensis (assembly GCF_000442705.2). Classification (NCBI taxonomy): domain Eukaryota; kingdom Viridiplantae; phylum Streptophyta; class Magnoliopsida; order Arecales; family Arecaceae; genus Elaeis; species Elaeis guineensis. Next base: position 127,492,298 of record NC_025994.2, read on the forward strand.
GATCTTGTTGGGCGGCCGGGTCTCGCCATCATCAGGACGAGGTTCTTCTCCCGTTATCGCGGGGCACGTAAGGGCCATTGCCAGGGCGGGCGGAGTCTCCCTCGCTGCAGAAGTCGTGGGTGGAGCCCGGCTCCCGTAGGAGTCTGGGTGGAGTCATCCTTGGTGTTGTGGGTGGAGCCCGGCTCTCGTAGGAGTCCGGACGGAGTCTTCCTTAGCATCGTGGATGGAGCCCGACTCCCATAGGAGTCCGGGTGGAGTCTTCCTTGGCATCGTGGACGGAGCCCGGCTCCCGTAGGATTCCGGGTGGAGTCTTCCTTGACGTCGTGGACGGAGTCCGGCTCGCGTAGGAGTCCGGGTGGAGTCTTCCTTGGCGTCGTGGACGGAGCCCGGCTCTGGTAGGAGTCCGGGCGGAGTCTTCCTTGGTGTCGTGGACGGAGCCCGGCTCCCATAAGAGTCCGGGCCTTCTACTTTGCTCAAGCCAGGGCGAGGTTCTCCTCCCATTTTTGACTTGGCTGTGGGGGCGCGTTAGGGCGCTGTAAGGCCTCTCCCCCCATCCGGTCTAAAAGAATCGGGCCTTTGACTTTGCTCATGTCAGGACGAGGTTCTCCTCCTGTTCCTGACATGGCTGTGGGGGCACATTAGGGCGCTGTAAGGCCTCTCCCCCCATCTGGTCTAAAAGAACCGGGCCTTTGACTTTGCTCATATCAAGACGAGGTTCTCCTCCTGTTCCTGATATGGCTGTGGGGGCACATTAGGGCGCTGTAAGGTCTCTCCCCCCATCCGGTCTAAAAGAACCGGGCCTTTGACTTTGCTCATGTCAGGACGAGGTTCTCCTCCTGTTCCTGGCATGGCTGTGGGGGCACATTAGGGTGCTGTAAGGCCTCTCCCCCTATCCGATCTAAAAGAACCGGGCCTTTGACTTTGCTCATGTCAGGACGAGGTTCTCCTCCTGTTCCTGACATGGCTATGGGGGCACATTAGGGCACTGTAAGGCCTCTCCCCCCATCCGGTCTAAAAGAACCGGGCCTTTGACTTTGCTCATGTCAGGACGAGGTCCTCCTCCTGTTCCTGATATGACCGTGGGGGCACATTAGGGCGTTGTAAGGCCTCTCCCCCAATCCGATTTCGAGATAGTCGGACTTTCATTTTAGGTATGTTAGGATGGGGTTCTCCCCCCGCTCCTAACATAACTTTGTTTCAGACGTTTGGAGGGGTCATATCCAGTCGTGACAAATCCATGCCAGATGGGAAGAGTACGTCCAGTAGAAAGAAATTTAGATTCAAGGTGAAATCGTAAGTGATACATTTACAGATTTTTCGAGTTCCACGGTTGCGGGAGGTCTGCTCCTCCTTGAGGCCCTCCGGTGATGGAGTCGATGGTCCAGATGGGGAGCCAGTCCCCGGGTTGCTCCTCCCTTCTTGGCGGTTCAGGCTGTGGAAGGGCCCTTGGCCGATCTCCTCTACCCTCAGGCCTGCGTCGGATGAACCTGTCGAGTCGACCTCGCCGAATGAGCTCCTCGATCTCGTCCCGGAGCTGGATGCATTCCTCTATGTCGTGGCCGTGGTCGCGGTGGTAGAGGCAGAACTTGTTGGGGTTGTGCTTCCCGGGGTGTGTGCGCATCCTCTCCGGTCTAGGGAGCTGCTCCCAGACCTCCATCAGTACCTGGGCCTTCGAGGCGTTGAGGGGGGCGTAGTTGCAGAATCTTCCTGGTGGGGAACCCCGTCGAACCCCGCAATCTGGACTTCTCTGCCTGCGCACCCGGGGTGGAGTATGGGCGCGCTTGTGCCCAAGAGGGGATCGAGAACGCGGTCGGGCTTTCCTTGGCCTTTTTTCAATTGCGGGCTTACTCGAGCCTCCCGCTTGCCGCTCCCTCGCTGTCTCTTCATCCTTCATTTTGAAGGCTTCTTCCGTTCGGACGTATCCTTCAGCCCGAGCTAGCAAATCAGCAAAATTTCTAGGGTACTTCTTCTCCAGGGAGAACAAAAGGTCATTCTTCTGAAGGCCACCCTTCAGGGCGGCCATTGCGACTGATTGGTCTAAGTTCCGGACCTCCAGCGCCGCGACGTTGAAACGGTTGACGTAGGCCCGAACGGACTCCCCTTCCCTCTGCTTGATGTTGATGAGGGACTCCGAACCCTTCTGGGGGCGCCGGCTGCTGACAAAATGGGCCATGAATTGGTGGCTCATTTGATCGAAGGAAAAGATGGTATCCGATTTCAAAGCCGAGTACCAATTCCTCGCCGCTCCCTTCAAGGTGGACGGGAAGGCCCGGCATAGGATGGCATCAGGAGCACCGTGAAGCAGCATCATCGTCCGGAAGGCCTCCAGATGATCAACCGGGTCCGAAGTCCCGTCGTAGCTTTCGAACTGGGGAAGCTTGAAGTTTGGCGAGATCGGTTCCTGCATGATCATTTGAGAGAAGGGAGGGTCCGTACAAATATCCTCACCATAAGCGGGGGGTGTATGGTGGAGTTCTTCGATCCGCCGGTTCATCTCCTGGAGCCTCCGGTCCAGGAAATCCTCTCGACTTCGAGTCTCGAGGGTCCTCTGGCAGAATGGGGGCAGAGATCTTTCAGGGGTGGAGTCGTGGTCCGATTGGGGGCTCTCCACCCTCGGGTTCATTTTCCCAGGAAGGACGGGGCGGCTGGCCCAGGTGGCCCACCCCACCGCCGGATTCTGGTGCTCCGGGGATGCCCTTTCCGGGCGTACCGATGCCTGCGGCTGCTGTTGCTGCATAGCTTGCACAGCTTTAGTGAGGCCCCTGACCTGCTGCGCCAGCAGGTCAAACTGCTCCGCGCCGACCGCCGCCGTCGGAGGAGGAGGAGGAGGTTGAGAAACAGGAGGGGAGGCCGGAGCCTGAGATCTGGCCGCGGAGGCCGTGGACCGTCGCGTGGACGCCTTGTGGGGAGGCATCGAGTAAGGATCCCGAAGGGGAGACAGGGGGTGGGTGCGGAAGGAGACGATCGGAGGCGGCTCCATTGAGCGCTCCTTTAAGAATAAGGGTACTGCGAAGGTTCAACCCCTTCCTCTAACGCCAATCCTGTTGGTGCAAAAATCCGCTTGCGCCGGAGAAGCTGGAGTCGAGGGAGTCGCGGTCGCCGTCGGGACCTGCAAAGGAAGTCTAAACCGGAGGTGGGGTTGCTCCGGCAAGACCCTCCGACGCTCAAGTCAGTTCTCTGCCTCAACAAGAATAGAGTGCTCGAACGGAGAATTTAGCAGAGTTTTGAGGTAAAAACTAAGAGCTTATAGAATAACGTATCTATGACCCCCTTTTATAGGCGGAGGGGGCGGTAGCCTGATAGCGATATCTGTAACCGTCTGGCAATGGGCTGTCCAGGGTCAGACGGAGTTTGTTGCAAAGAGTAGTGGAGTGGACTCGTGGCTATCATCGGAGCGTGCCACGTGGAGTCTATCGAGGGAAGTGGAGCGGCGTCCGTTGTCGCGACTTGCCAGCGGATGAAAGAATCGCGCGGTATCCGTCGCAGGAAGTGGAGCAGGATTGTGGCCATTATCGTGGCTTGCCAGGGAGTAGTGGAGCTGCGCGGGATCCGTCGTAGGAAGTGGAGCAGTGCTGTGACCGTTACTGCGGCCTGTCAAGGAGTGATGGAGCTGCGCGGAATCCGCCGCAGGAAGTGGAGCGGGATCGTGGTGGTTGCTGTGTCGCGTCTGGGAGTGCAGATCCGTCGGCTGAAGTTCGGCAGCGATCGGAGCTGATGACGGAGTCCGGCTCCCATAGGAGTCCGGGCGGAGTCCTCCTGCAATTAAAGTTAGGTGAGAAGTCCGGCTCCCGTAGGAGTCCGGACGGATCTTACCGGCGATTGAAGTTGGCGACGGAACCCGGCTCCCGTAGGAGTCCGGGCGGAGTCCCCCTTGAGGTTGGAGTCGTGGGCGGAGCCCGGCTTTCGTAGGAGTCCGGGCAGAGTCCTCTCAGAGTTGATGTTGCGGGCCGAGCCCGGCTCCCGTAGGAGTCCAGGCGGAGTCCTCCTGCAATTAAAGTTAGGTGCGAAGTCTGACTCCCGTAGGAGTCTGGATGGATCTTACCGGCGGTTGAAGTTGGCGACGGAGCCCGGCTCCCGTAGGAGTCCGGGCGGAGTCCCCCTTGAGGTTGGAGTCGTGGGTGGAGCCCGGCTCCCGTAGGAGTCCGGGCAGAGTCCTCTCAGAGTTGATGTTGCGGACGGAGCCCGGCTCCCGTAGGAGTCCGGGCGGAGTCCTCCTGCAATTAAAGTTAGGTGCGAAGTCCGGCTCCCGTAGGAGTCCGGACGGATCTTACCGACGGTTGAAGTTGGCGACGGAGCCCGGCTCCCGTAGGAGTCCGGACGGAGTCCCCCTTGAGGTTGGAGTCGTGGGCGGAGCCCGGCTTCCGTAGGAGTCCGGGCAGAGTTCTCTCAGAGTTGATGTTGCGGGTGGAGCCCGGCTCCCGTAGGAGTCCGGGCGGAGTCCTCCTGCAATTAAAGTTAGGTGCGAAGTCCGGCTCCCGTAGGAGTCCAGACGGATCTTACCGGCGGTTGAAGTTGGCGACGGAGCCTGGCTCCCGTAGGAGTCCGGGCGGAGTCCCCCTTGAGGTTGGAGTCGTGGGCGGAGCCCGGCTCCCGTAGGAGTCCGGGCAGAGTCCTCTCAGAGTTGATGTTGCGGGCAGAGCCTGGCTCCCGTAGGAGTCCGGACGGAGTCCTCCTGCAATTAAAGTTAGGTGCGAAATCCGGCTCCCGTAGGAGTCCGGACGGATCTTACCGGCGGTTGAAGTTGGCGACGGAGTCCGGCTCCCGTAGGAGTCCGGGCGGAGTCCCCCTTGAGGTTGGAGTCGTGGGCGGAGCCCGGCTCCCGTAGGAGTCCGGGCAGAGTCCTCTCAGAGTTGATGTTGCGGGCGGAGCCCGACTCCCGTAGGATCCGGGCGGAGTCCTCCTGCAATTAAAGTTAGGTGCGAGGTCCGGCTCCCGTAGGAGTCCGGACGGATCTTACCGGTGGTTGAAGTTGGCGACGGAGCCCGACTCCCGTAGGAGTCCGGACGGAGTCCCCTTTGAGGTTGAAGTCGTGGGCGGAGCCCGGCTCCCGTAGGAGTCCGGGCAGAGTCCTCTCAGAGTTGATGTTGCTGGCGGAGCCCGACTCCCGTAGGAGTCCGGGCGGAGTCCATTCGGAGTCGATTCTGCTGAGAACTTCAGCCGTGGGCATTTTATACCCAACACAAGGTTATCACCAAAACAAAACCAGCAATAACAATTCCAGCTGTGAATATTTATCCCATTTCCTAGGCCTCATGGCAAAAACGCTGCAAGTCCATATGCCGCAACCAAAATCATGCATAAAATGGACCAAATTCACAAATTACCACAACCCAACCCAACCCCTTCCCCCACCCAAAACTTCAGGCAGGAAACGCCCATCCAAGAAACCATCAACCAAGCCTACCCAGAGATATGACTATCAACGAATAAACGAAAAGCGCACTAAAATGATACCGATCAAAGCAGAAGCCCGTATTCAATGTAAAAAATTGTTCATTGAAGCGACTCTATTCTAACTTTCACTTTTTGTTTTTCACTTTTCCTATAGGGCAGAGCCTCGTGCCTCAAAATGTTGAATAGTGAAGTAGGCGATTCCCCTGTTAAGCAAACAAAAATAATAAAAATAATAATAATACTTCCATCAACGACAAATATTAAGACTATCAGGTCATAGCAAGATGAGCAGGAGCTGACCTTGTGCCACAAACAAGTGATTTACAAACCCCAACCAGCTCAACACGCCAAAAACCAACACTGCAAACTGGCTGAAGGGGACATCCCTACTATCACAATAACTCATCATCGTCGTCGTCATCCGACATCCTCGGGTGCAGCTGATGTCTCCTTTCACCTCGTCGAGGAGCAACAGAGACCTCCCCATCTCTGCTGTCATTACGACCACCATCATCATCAATAACATCACTGGTTGCTCTGCTAGAAGACTCTTGTTCACTGAAGGTCTCTCCCCACAGGATCATGCCCCTTCCTCTTCGCCTCCTCCATGCAGAACCACCCAAGGAGCTTCTCGAGTAACGCAAAGATGATCGCGAGGCACCCATACTCCCTGCTCGAGTCACCTGCACAATCAAAAAAACTGTGATCGAGGGAAACGGGATTATACTGCTGCGGAATTCTCCATCATCTTCGCTGATGCCAATTCCATCTTCTTCTCCACCGATGGGCGACCGAAACATGCTGAACAAGTCCCCAAGATCACGCTGCTGCTCCAACCTCCGCCAATCTCGTTGCCGGTCAGGGTCCACCTCTGATGGCCGCACGGAGGGGTGCTCTTTCCTAGCATGCTTCCGCAGCTCGCCATAAACCCCATTAAACCCACAGGACTCCGTAGAGCAGCTACGAATCTTAGCATTGAGAAATCTGCGTGCGGGCTCCACCACCGTCCAACCAGTAACAAGCCCACGACACAGAGGGCACGAGAGCTTTGTTGGCTGCTGGCCCTCGTCATTCTGAGATGGCTGGGATTCAGAAAATGCCCTGCAGTACCGGTCCAGGCAATTAGAATGGCGGTAGCTGGTGTCACACATGAATGGGCGGCAACCCTTCCCTTGGGAGGAACATAGGAGGAGAACAGCATTGTGAGGGTGATCCATGCACACAGGGCAACGAATCTCCTCCCACTCTTCGATGCCCTTGGCTGCTGATTCAGGAGTGCTACGAGAGGAGGAGGAAGAAGAAGAAGAAGAAGAATGCTTCCGATCTCTGGATGAGCTGCATGGGAAAGGTGATGCACTGGATCTTCGTTCAAAGGATACAGAACGGGTCCTCCTTTCCTTTGGCATATTTACTTGACTGAATATGAACCGAACGAAGAACTGTTTGTCAAGCAACAGTCTGAACCAGAAAGAAGGATGCAGTACGATCAGGTTTGATGCTGTGCTGGGACAGATGGAATTCTCGACTCTGTAATAAAAAACAGACGGCAAATTAGTGCAAGAAGAGCTACATCTCAATCTATTCCAGTAGCTTCAGTTAATAGATTCTGCGGCTCAATAAAATTTTGAAGACAGACCTGTTGATCAATCAACAACAACACCGAGACACAAATTCAAAAGATTAGTTGCAAATACATTAAACAAAAGAATCTCACAGCATAAAAATTAGTTCAAAGATAGATGCCAATCACAAAAACCTCTCCTGCCACTTAGAAAAGAACAAAATTAACAAGTCCCTAAAATAACATAACATGAAATCAACATGAACGAAGGGCTAAAGTAGCATCTGAACGAGATGAGGACAGCAATTCGAACAAAATTTTATCATCTGAGAGAAGCAACATAATTAAAGCAATAGAAATTCCCTCATCCACATGGATGCTAAAGCCAACAACAAGCACAATCGTATGCATGCCTTAAAAGGTATGCCCACCTCTTGCAGAGGTCGTAGTTCATCAGGTCTAAGCATTGGTGGAAAAACAGTAGAAGACAAGAATGAAAATTTTAACAGATAGGACTAGTTTGCTCCTTTGTTTTATCCAATTTATCAAATATCCATTTTCTGAATCGCGTGGAGCCGCCTAGAACAGAACCATCCCTCTGAGCTTCCCCACATCTACACATAAACATTATTCTCCCCCCTTTGACTGAACATTAAGGTGATCTACTTCCAAAGAAATATCGCCCCTCTCTTAAAAAGGATGAAATCTGATCCCAACCACGGCGAAACATAATCATCAACAAGAATAGAGAAATGATCCCTCAGAGACAAACTCATACCCTCCGCCCGACCGACCGACAAAGGAACTCATCACAGAGGGGCGGGGCGATCCATCCGGCATCAAAAACCAATATCTACGATGATTAACCAATACAACACGACCAGGCTCACAAAACCAGCAAAACACCGGACGAGAAGTACCGCTCCAGAAGGAAAGCACAAGAAATTAGCGAGGACTGATGGAACAGTTGCAAGAAAAGCACATCAAAAGCCGGAAGTTGAGGTAAAAAGAAGCGGAAGATTGGATCCGATCTAGAGAAATTACCGAAAGGGGATCGGAGATGGCACCTACGGGAGGGGAAAAGCGATTCCGCTCGGCGACGATGATCCAGACGAGCAGCAGAAGCCTTCCTTGCTCTTGGAGTCGGCGGAGGAATGGATCGTGAACGAAACCCTAATCCAGCGAGCAGACGCGGAAATGGTGACGTGTCGTATGACGGCGTGCACGACCACGTGGTTCACGCCGCGTAGGATGTAATTTCTCCATCTTCAAGTCGGCGGGGATTTTATTTTATGCTTATAAATATAAATAAATAAATCGTGGCCGCCTATGGCGAGACTGGGTCCCGGGGACCTGAAACGGCGGAAAAGCCTCATCGGAGGGACGCTCTGGCTTCACATTTTGGGCCACGTCTTTTTTTTTTTTTTTTGGTAAAACCCTATTGGGCCTCATCGACGAGACATCATATTGTAGCATCCAATCCAAATACATTGATCTTGAAAATTAAACTTAGTATCGGTTCCAAGTTTGGATGACTGGACATAAAATCCCACATAAATAATAGGTTTGAGCCGATAGGATCATCCAAATGAGATAGTCTACCTTTATAAATATCTGGAGAATCGTTGCAATGGACCTGCTCGAATTCCATAGAAAGAAGCAAAAAAAAAAAAATTGTTGAGATCTTTTTGACTCAAGGACAATTTCATAGGTTGAAAGCTATAAATCTGTGACATTAGATCACCACCATCAGTACCGGATTATCATCATAAGGAAATAAAGATCATGGTCGATAGCTCTTACCGACTTTTTGACCGTGGATTTCTTAATGTGCCACCAGCCCTCCCTAAATCCACATACTCACAAATATAGGAGATTTCAATAATATGAGGTACTTCTACCCTAAAAAAAAAAAAAAAAAATTGGGGCACTACTGTTTAATCCATTACGGGCAAAAGGCAATCTTATCAAGAATATCGTTTCAAAATCCTGAGCGCAGACAAGGGATTCGGAAGTAACAAAGATACGGCAACCAGAGTGAAGCCAAAAAGAGTACCTATTTACATATTCACAAACTTCAAAAGTATGAAACCTACCAAAGAGGGGGGGAAAAAAAAAAACTAATGAAAAACTATCGTCGTACAAACATAAGCTGCTCAAGGAAGGCAGCAAACAGATAAAGAAAAAGGAAGTGCGGCCCTTGGACTCTTTGAAAGTCAACCAGATACTTCTCTTCCTTGGTTTTGTACAGCTGCAAATTAAATGAGGTAAAATCAGCAAAATATCTATGGCATATAACGACCACAATGTGCTTCCAGAGATAGATATTGATGAAATGAAGGTGAAGCAAGTAGAATTTAGAGCATTTTATACCTTTAAAATGGTGGTTGCACTGCAGATCAAAATAGACTTCAGCAAAGTAAAAAATAATTACTCATTAAAAGCAAACAAGTCCACTTGATACATCAAGAAAGAGAAGACGTACCTGAATTTCAAATTTGACTAGATAAGATGATATCCAGGCAATATTATCAATTTCTGGAATGGCAGCTTCATTGGTTATGCTATGATTGGTATCCAGAGCAGGATAGCCAGGAGCCCAACGACATTTAATATTATATTGTCCAATGCTCTTCCAGCAAACGTTAAGTTGTTGAAGAACTTTAAAGACCTCCATCATTATTGCCCCAGGTTGGGCTAGCGACTGCAGCAGAATATATATATATATATATAAACAAAGGCAAAGATAACAATATAACTGAAAACAAAGGCCAAGATAACAACAAGGAGAACAATTGACCTGAAAGTCCAAGAGCCCATTTTTTGGAAGCAGAAGAAGGTACCCTAAAACCCATGGCCTCTGGATCCATATATCGAGACGAATAATTTGTGAGTGCTGAAGTCGGAGTTTCGCAATAATTCACAGGCGAGGAACCATACTCCTATAGAAACACACATTTATGACTTAACATCATATATATCTATAGGGGACCAACTAAGCAATCTAAAAGAAACAGTTAAATAGAGTTGGTCGCAAATATTTAGAACATGCCATAGTTTCTTGAAACTCGGCTTGAAGATAGCCACCAGCAGCACGGAACTGATTATCCAGAAGTAAATAATATGAAACGGTTGCCTGTATAATCCTTTATAATATCAGTGATATCATTTCATATGGAAGTAATAACTTAGTAAAAGCTTCAGAATACAAAAGATACCTCATTCTGCTGCCTGTTATGCAGAGATTTGACCAAATGGTCCTTGTCAAAACCCATTTTAACCACTTCTTGAAGAATATCCACATCAATCTACAAAAGTGGCAGCCAATAAACAGAAATATTGCATAACGAATAATTTTGCAGGTATAAATTAGGAGTTCAAGTTAATTTTTGCGCTGCAGTATTTATTAGAAAAATAATTGTGGAACTCACAAGAGAGCACTTCAAAAGCAACAAATGATGATATACAATTAATTAAGCACGCAAAACCCACGTCACAAAAGTAATGCTACAAATCCTACAATTCAGGATAAGAGGACAGGACATGCAATCCACAAATTTGTTCACTATAGCTGGTCATTATTGATTATGAAAGCCATGACTAAGAGTCAGATATAACCATAGACTTCAAATTATATTCCTGACCATCTAGTTAATTTGTGTGTACTTTTCTCTGCATAAACAAAAGTAATCTGATCCCTAAAAACAAAACAGGAACAGAAGAAGCAAACTAGCTCCAGAGGATAATAGAGAAGTTCTAGCTCATGTATTAGACCCACAAATTAGCATTCGCAGCATGACAACTAAGATTTAAATGCCTTGCTCTTCATTTGTATATATCGTCTATCCAGCAATAGAACAAAAGACCCTCAATCGATACGTAGCATATGAAGGAAGAGGCAGTAGTGTTCAAAAAAAAAAAAAAAGAAGTTTATCAGCTCAGTTCTTAGAGAAGTTTTAAATCCAACAGAGCAAGAGAATTTTATGTATTACTCTTTATAATATTAAGGACAAACCACAAAAACATACCCTCTTTGCTTGCTGCATTGTATCTGGTAGAGGCACTGTCAAATAGCGAGGAAGATGAGGTGTGAACCATGGATGCTGACGAATCTCAGCAATAGTGATTCGCTTCATGGGATCAACAACGAGCATCCTAGAAATCAAATCCTTTGCTGAAGCACACGGACCCAAAGGAAAAGTGTACATCCCTGCCTGGAAGAAGTTGGTGTTTCAGGGGAAGGTATTGATTCAAATGACAAGTGTATTTTCAAGATAAGGTGTTTGATATTGTCCTTAACTTTATCTTCTCGTGCAGATTTGGGATATTTTCATCATCAAAAGGAAGCCTGCCACAAAGAAGAGCATAAAGAATGACACCGCAACTCCAAACATCAACCTCAGGGCCTACATAATGTTCACGAGAAAGAACCTGAACAAAGAAAATACCAGAATGACATTGAAGAAACCCATAAAAATAGCATCTTTGATGCACTTAATCAACACTATGGAAGTGCGAGTATCATCCATAATGACGGCAGTAATTCTATACCTCGGGGGCAGCATAGTTGGGGCTTCCACAACAAGTCTTCAAAAGATGGCCATCACGCATGACGTTACTCAAGCCAAAATCTGCTATTTTGACACTGCGCTTGGAATCCAGCAGCAAGTTCTCTGGCTTCAGATCACGATGAGCTATCATGTTTCTGTGGTAGTACCCTACACCAGATATGATCTGTTTCGACCAAAATATAAGGATTTATCCTAATTCAGCAGAAACTAGAAGAGCAGAAAAATTCAAACGCGTCAAAAAATAAAGATAAAATAATAGAACAAAAGAATATAGGATGGCTTAAAGATAAATCTTGTTATGAATTAAAATTACTCCAAAAAAAAGAACGATCAGTTCATCAGTTATTTCCTCTAGAATGATATCCTGAAGTGTTCTATTCGAAACAAAATCCAAATAAAGGGCTGCGAACATGTATCATTCAGAGATGACGGCATCATGCTATGATTAATACTTCGAGGAGAAGAAGAAAAGAAAGGAAAAAAAAAAAAAATCAGTGCGAAGACGAAACAATACGAATGTACCTGCTGAAAAAAACGACGGGCCTCATCCTCTTCCAGCTTGCCCTTCTCCACAAGGTAATCAAATAACTCCCCGGAGCTAACATATTCCATTACGAAATATATGTCCGTCTGTGTCTCGATGACCTCGTAAAGACGGATAATATGGGGATGATTGAGTAATCTCAGTATTTTGATCTCTCGCCTCACTGCAAGGAAGAGATGATATTGTAATCATCGGCTATCAAATCAAGGTGGCTTCAGCACAAATTTGAACGAGATGCCAGCAGCCAAGAAATAACATAGCAATCTACAAGCAAGATATCACCTCTTTTTTTTTTTTTTTTTTTTGTGTGTGCGCGCGTGTGTTCGTTTTCTAAAGAAAAAAAGAACAAAAGAACAAAAGAAGAAGACTACCTCTTTCTTCCATCTGCATGCTTTTGATCTGACTGCGATTGAGGATCTTGATAGCGACCTGTTGGCCCGTGAGGAGGTGCTCGGCCTGTTTTACATACGCGAAGGAACCCACGCCGAGTCTCCTTCCGAATCTGTAAATGGGCAGAATCTTTCCAGGGCGGCTGCCTCTTCTGTCCGTCCGAGCCCCGTCCAACGCTTCCATCACTGCGACAGCGACATGGAGCGATCAAATCTCTCTCTACATATCCAAACCAATTGGGGAAGGGAAAAAAACAAACGCACGGATTAAAAAAAATGCAGCACAAGTGTCGGAGCGGAGGGGGGTTTCGTTATCCAAAGGACAAGCACAGCGATCAAGATGACCTACCTGCACGCAGTAGAAGAGAAGAGCAACAGGTTGAACCTCTAATCCAAACCCTCGCATATAAACTTGGGGAAAAAAGATCGGAAAAGGAAAACAAGTGGACGGCCAGAAGGTACGTTAGTCAGAGTGATCGCCGGAGGAGGAGGTCATGGATCGTTCCAAGGTGAGAAAGGGCTTGGCTTCATACGATCAACTTGGATCTATAAGATAGGGAGATAAGATTTTGAATTGAGATCCTTCAGTCAGCTTAAGAAAAGAAAGAGGGAGAAGAAAGGGAAAGAAGAGAGAAAATTAGTTTTCCTCTTCTTTTTTTTCTTTCTTTTTTTTTTTTTTTTTCAAGAGAAAGAAAATAAGGGAATAGGGTCCCACCATCATTCAAAGAGAGGGGCAGGGAGAGAAACATTAGAGAGAGAAGGGGAGGGACAGGTCTTCTCTCTGTTTGTTTCTTTTTTTTCTTTCTGCTTCTTCTTCTTTCCTGACAGAATAGGAGAAGAAAGGAGGTGGAGCAGTGGCAAAGCAGCACAGCCAACCAATCGCCCGACAGGTGGGGATCTGACTCCGGCTCCAGCCAAGGACTGTGAAGAAGGGAAAAGGTAGAGGCCCTTAGCAAAGGATGCCAGTGGCGGAGATGGCCGGAAAAACAAAACAAAGGTGGAACAAGGGAGCGGAGCAGAGCATCTAGTTTTCAACCAAAATATGGCATTTCGGCAATTTGTCAGTGGAAAACTAGCGAATAAATTCTTTGTATAATCTATAAAACAAACGACATGCAAGGCTTCAACCTTTTTGAAAATAATTTTTTAGAACATTCTTTGTACATTTTAGTTTATAAATAAGTAGGAGTGTACAGGATCTGATTTGAATTGATTTAAAGATATTTTTAAATTAAATTAATAAATTATAATTTATTAATTTTACAAATCAAATTAGATTATTTTACCACTCAAACTAGATCAGATGAGTAAATTATAGTTTGATCTGATTTAATTAATGATTTGATATATTATAATATCAAAAATAAAAAATTTAAAAAAAAATTTTAATCAAATAAAAATTGAATTTATCAAGATAGCTTTTGGATCAATATATAGCTTTAGTTCATAGAACTATTCAAATAAAAAATATGCCTTTAGATCACATTGCCGTTATATAAGTATATTCACTAATTAGATGATATTATTTCAAATTCATAAATATACAATTAAACAAAAATAATAATAAATTTTTTAGAATTCAAATTATGCAATGCTCCAATATGCAAAGTGAATTTACTATTGCTAAAAAAAAGACATTAAAATTTTTGAGATCGAGATACTAAAATTTTGACATTCAATTCTTTAATCCTCCAACTATAATTTAGAAAAGCTGCACTATGAAAACTATTTGGAGTGAAATATGTAAAAATATATTCATAACTCTTGTCAAAATAATCTCTAGTTGTTTCAATCTTCATTATTTAAGGTATCTTAATTGGAAAAGCTCAAAGAATAGAGATAATGAAGTGGACAGCTAAAGATAAAAGAGTCAAGCAAAAGCTAGACTCTCTTCTAAGATTTATGTGTTAGCGTATACACACGCGTATGCACACATACATATTACGATTTATAGTTTGGTCCGATCCATTGCCTTATTCATAGGGATGTTCACTAAACGATTCAAATAGTTAAACTCTGAATCGGATCAAACTATTTTTATTAGTATGGTCTGGTTTGAAAATTAAAATAATTTGATTTGATTTATAATTTTTATATTAAATGATTTCATTAGACCGTTAAATCATCATCAACAGGGGTACCACGAGCTTTCTTTCGCTCAGGAGCAAACAGTCGAGTCCGAAATGGCAGAGAAACCCAGAAACAGTCAAAATTGTTTGAGTGGGAGATTACTTCTTTCGACTAAAGTTACATGAAATGCAAGAATAATCAACGGCTGAATCCCCAACTGGATCCTTCCGGTGTGCCACGAGTCTTCCAGCCCCATATCTAATTTACAGGACCTAAATAGTTTCCAGGGAAAAAAAAGAAATGTTGATAATTTAAATTGATATGTCAGCACCCCCATCCATCTAAAGAACAAAGAGTTCAGAAATCCATGCAAATAAAAATAAAATGTCTAAATTATTTTTTCGAGTAAATAGGGAGATTGTGAACCACCCAACTTTTATTTGAAGAGGTAAGAGTCTACGGTTTACAACACCGTAATCCAGGATCCACCAGACACAGAAAGTTGCTTTGAAATCTCATCAGAAGCTTCTATTATGGTTTTACAACAACTTGTCAAATTCCATTGTTGCAAACATTAACAAAGTAGTAATGTGATAGCACTTCTGGTGAGTAAGAAGCATCATTCCTGATACTTGTGAGAGAGAGAGACACAGAAAGAGGTTCACCCTGAAGAATCTTTAAATTTTGTAATACGGTATCGACCAACTGAAAGTAGAATATCTGATTTATAGAAGAAGAAGAAGAAAGAGTTTCTGGGGAGAAGTCTTCACAGAACTCCACAAACATACAGAAACTAGAAAAGAAAAATGGTCCAGATCCCTTAAGTAGCTCAAACAAAAAGAAGAAGGGAACCAGAAAAGGGAAAGAATCCATCCTAGGTAAAGCAGGGAAAGCGAGATAGATGAGGACGGCACCTTAGACAGATCTATCAGGAGATAAAACGGCAAAACGCCTCGCCCTCGGCGGCCAAGGAAGCGCAGAGAGGTGACAAGAACAAACGGAGACGAGGGCTTTGGGGTTATTAGCCGTTTAGTGATGAGGTACTTCCGGTGCCAGTGCATGCATCTCCAAAATACCCTCTTTATTTATTTTGGATTTACCGACTTATAACAGTTGAAGACTGTAGAGTCCTCAGACTTACCCCGCCAGCTTCTGGAGTGCGGGTCTTGGATTCCAGGGATGCTGGAGACCTGAACGAAGGGCATTTTGAGTGATTTTGGTCAAATCGCGTCCAGTTTAGGGAGCCCCAGATTAGGTACGGTAGAGGCCTTCTGTAGGGGAGGCCCATCTATATCATACGTATCATGATGTCCGAACGCACCTTTGTTTAGCTCTCTGAAAAACTGAAATAGAAAGGGACAATTCTAGATATCTAATGTCTCGGCCAGCAGTAAGTCTCACTGCTCCAGTCACTTTGTATTCAACAACTGCCAGAGAAAGCTACACACCACTTTTCATTCTTAAAGTTCAGTTGTATGAGAAGCTAATCTGACAATACAAACCCACCCTGAGGTCAGGTACCTTCATTTCTCAAAATGAACACGAGTGGAAGTCCATACAAGATGAGCAGCATCAGTTTGTCAAGAGCCCCTCAAAGCAAGGCTAACATTTGCATCACATTAACCCATATCACTAAATCTCCAAAATATTGCTATCAAAAATCTGCCTGTTTGTTTTGTACAGAAAGCCAGCCAGCTCAACTTCTATCACTGGATGGCAGGCACAGCTATGTCCCGGCATGTTGAAGGGCGCTTGCAATTAGGGATCCTACCCCGCACTTCCTGAACCGTACATGCATCTTCTTATTTCACATAGGGCTGAATCTGACAACTTTACCTGATATTGTTTGATGCTGCTATTGCACGCAGTTCCTTAGCAATCTCAGAGAAGGATGGCCTCGAAGCAGGATCAGTTGCCCAGCATCTCTCCATCAATGACCTCCATGCAGGGTCACACCAGGTCGGTATCTCTGGTCGCAGCTTATCCTTAATTATACCAGCTGGAAGCATCACAAGCAAATATCAGATCAGCAAGGGGGGAAGAACATGTACTACTGTTGACATGATACAATCAAACTTTCATTCTTCTCCATACTGCCAGTAATGATTAGTACAGCATCTCAAGCATTTTTCTCAAATTAATGAATAAACATAGCAACATCCAATAAATCTGAAAATAAGTTCAAGAAATTGACCATGAAACCTTAGCCACAATTTTTGCAGCAAACATGCACCAGCACCGATAATGAAAACAAATTTGTTAACTGTGGACAGCCGACTGAGGACTGCTTGTTTATTTTATGTCTATAGAGATTTTTCAATTTTTTTTCTTCCAACATGAATATAGAGATAATTCTCGAAAGATAGGATAAAAAGGGATGATTACCTATTATATCCTCATAATGCATGTTCTCATATGGTTCTTCCCCAGTTAAAAGTTCCCACATGACAACCCCAAATGAATATACATCCACCTGCAGGAAAGGCGAAAAAGAGAATAAATCTCCTAGCACTTTGTGCCAAAGGATTATCATGCTAACAGCCTGACAGGTACCATGAAAACCAGGAGTACCTTCTCTGTCACCATGTTGTCTTCATGAGTCAAAAGCTCAGGGGCCATCCAGGGAATACTTCCTCGGACCCCACCAGAAACTAACTTTCGCCGTTTCACCTTTGACAAGCCCAAGTCTCCTATCTGATATTACATGCATTATATTAGAATGATGATATGCAAGCCCAACAAATAATATAGCTAATAAATAGTGACAAATCTGATTCACTTAGTGCACTGATCTATAATCTTTATATATTCATAAATGCACGAGTACCTAGTTACTTTTTTGTATAAATGTGCGCATTGATATGTCCAAGCTAGCATAGAATAGAGACTATATATATATATATATAATCATGTTTGATTACCTTGCAAACTGGTCTCTGGGGATCCCTCATATTTACCAATAAATTATGAGACTTCAAATCAAAATGAACAATATTTTTCTCATGAATGTACTCCATGCCAAATGCAGCATCCATTGCTATAATAAGCCTCTTCCGACGATCAATAGTTCTGTAAAACAGTGATATTAGGGAAGGTGGAAGCTATCAAAATACAAGGCTAACACAGTACATCCAATATTGTAAAACACATTGTGGAGGAATACAAACCCTCAATGTTGAATGGTTAAATAGAACACATACTAGATAGTGGAAGTCCTACTACCATCCCAAAGCATGAAAACCAAGACCACAATGTCATAAGCAAATAAATATGCAAATGAACTTCAAGCACACAGTTAAAAAAATTGGAGTTATTGATTTGCTAATTATCTAAAAGCTCACTAAAAGTTTAGACAAGACCAAACAACTTTTAGCACATAGAAACTACTAGCAAAACAATGCACCTTCTCATCACCCCTTGAATAGTCAGACAAATTTGGGGCAGAGCAAGTGACCTTCCCTACCACTCCCACCATCTCTTTTTATGCCTCTCATAGTGTGATCAACAAAGGTCATCTGCCCCAATGGCTAGGACCATGCAAGCAATTAGTGTGGACCTCCCTAGTCCCCCTTTCAGAAAAGCAAACATTGTAATTTTATCAATTGACACGGCCAAGTTTAGCAATGCTGTAGGTAGTAGAGCTTTTGCCTAAAGAGCTTTAAACTACAGAGCTTTTGCTAGTAGAGCTTTTGATAAAAAATTGTTTATTATTTTATAACTATGTTTTTGGAGTGCCTTGGAACTTTAACATCTATTTGGCAACCAGATTAGGAAAGTGCTTTTAGCATCAAAGAAATAATAATAGCAGACATTATATAATGATTTCAATTGTCTAATTGTTTCTACTGTTAAAATTATGATTATAAAGTATTCATTATTTATAAATTATTTATTTTGATATTTAACCTAAATAATATAGTAAATAATATATTCTTAAATTTAAAATAATAGTGATGACAATTATGTAATGGTATAATAATATTATACTATCAAGAAATATTATTATAAAATATTGTTAAATTATAAATTATTTTCAAATTAATTTTTGACAAAAATGTCATTGTTAGGACTCAAAGTTGAGTCTCTTAAGAAAAATAGCTTCCCAACACATCTCAAGTAGAATTTTTATCCAAAAGCTGCAAATTGGAACTTCCCTAGTAGACCTTTTTCAACTTCTAGAGGAGCTAGAAAGTTGTTTCAAAATTTTTACCAAATAGCTAAAAATCATCCAGAAGAATTCTAGGCCTCTAAGAAGTACTTTTAGACCATTCAAAAGCCATGCCAAATGAGGCCTTCTAACACTTTATCATGAACTAAATTATATAAAAGTCTTAATCAAAAGTCCATCTCAAGAAAGAAAACAAAATACTCAGCCATTTGATGAAAGACAATGTTTTCATATACCATTTAAGCAATTAAATGACAATTAGGAGCAAGACAATGTTAATGGCAATTCTTGGCTTTTCACGGCTAAGGTGGATGGAATCTTTCTCTCTCTTTCTTTTAATTAGCCCATGTTGACCATGCTACTTCCTTAAAATCAAGAACTCAAGGGAGATATCAAACTTAACCAACGTCACCACAAAGGGCAGACTTCTACTTACTCATAACCATCATCAAGAAATAAAAGAGTCATTATCCTCCTTCCAAGGGGACAAAACTTTCCAAGAGTAATGCCTTCACAGTCTCAAAGGTTCAACATGAAGCAATTGCTGAGTTCACTCACCTCCTTTAGTCAAAGGAAGCACTCTATTCACCAAAGTGATTTAAAACCAAATCCACAAATTTCAACCTGATCCCTCATCAAACACGCTAACGCACCACAACTCCAAGCAATCTTTGGTTCCTGTCAATGCAGTGCCCTCCTACAAATCCAACAAATGACTAGATGCCCACATTACTTGCCAATTCTCCCACTTTTATGTATTTAAAGGAGTGCATAACTACTATTTTCAGGCCACAAATCAAGGTCTCACTTGGAAGGAATAAATTGATCTCCACCAACAAACTAGCGTGCGCTAGGGAGTTTAAAATCTTGTAGTTAGAGAAGGCATTGTTTGACACTTCTGGTTGGAAAGACAAGCTTAACCACAAGGCTCCAAAAGAAGATATAATTGGTTGCTAGTTTATCTGTCAGGGGGTTTCTTTTCCTGGGTAGGGACATCCTAATCTTCAAGAGCAGCTGAACACTGATTCCATTGATAGTGTCAATTTTCAGTCATAAAGCTGATCACCACATGGTAATGCAAAAGGTATGATGGACAAAATATGATGCCAACTTTAGCAGGGTGGGACAGCATTGAGTTTCAGTACTTACTGCAACATGGTAGCGCAAAAGCTATCAGCCAAGTTGTAGGTAAGAAGTTTTTTTCATAAGATATCCTTTTCAAGTAACACTGTTATGTGCAGCTTGGACAGTGAGGGATGCAGACTTAAATTCCGATATGAACTGGTTGCAACATTGGGAGAGAAGGTGATACAACTTCAACAATTTTACGACAGGTCAGATTAACTTTGAACAGGGACATGATTTCATTGAAATGGAATAGCACTGGTCGGTTTTCTGTCAAATAAGCATAGAAAATCTTAAGCCATGGTGATCTGGTGGCACCTTATTCAGAAAAATTATGGGACTGACATCTTCCATCTGAAGCACTGTCCTCCTGGTTGATGATTCAGAACAGAATTCTCTCAGGGGAGAATCTTTTGAAAAAAGGATTCAATGGCTATTTTTGCATGTTATGCACAAAAAAGAGATTCAAACCACTAATCATCTGCGTCTCCACCATGATTTGGCTTCTTCAGTCCAGCACCTCTTTGGCAAGGTGCTTGGAATTGATGTTCTTCCAGAAGATCTTACCATATGGATAACTAGGAGAAGAGTAAAATCCAGATTTGGTGAAGGAAAGGGCGGGATGCCCTAGTTGTGAATTACCCAGCGTATCAGAACAGAGCAATTATGAAAAAGCAGAAAGTATAGCAAATGCCATTGCAAAGACAGAAGTTTCTGTCAACAATTTGGTCAAGAGTATGCAGTGAGAAGAAGCTTTTGAAAATTATGCCTACTGTCCAACTTGTTAAGAATAAGGAGTTGTATTTTGGAAAGGTGTTTCTTTTTCGGTGACAGAAAACCACTGGTTGTGTTTTGGGTTATTTTCTTAATGAATCTGATGGACTTGGTCCAATTTTTGTCTAAAGAAAAAAAAAAAAACTTGATGTCTCAGACATGTTTAAGGACACACCTAATATGTATGACATCTTGTAGTTTCTGTTTACCTATTTCATATGTATGTCTAGACAAATATTGAATTGAATTTATCTTTTGATATAAGATTTCCAGATCTTCTAACATCAAAATTTTACATTGCACATCATATCATTCTGTGCTATCAATTTACTGAAAAGATGTGTCAGCTTACCATAAGTAGCCTGCTTGAACACCATGTAACTGCAGTCAGACAGCCAAACACGTGTCCGGGTCTAAAATACTTAGATATGGAGATGGAGATTAAAAAAATATGGCTCAGCATCTTCCAAAAACATGGTAAATACACGTGCTCGGTATGCTTTTAGATGAATGTATATTTACTGAAATGCAGGGCACTGAAAAATGTCAGTTAGCATAACATGAAGTTATACAATATACAGAAATATTTGGTGAACGAGGGTTAGGAAGAGCAGAGAGAGAAAGCAACACACACACACACACACGTAGAGAGAGAGAGAGAGAGAGAGAAGAGATGAGGGAGGGAGGAGAAAGAGAGATCCCATGTATTTGAAAGTTGTTGTAAATGTTGTTCCATTCTGTCATTGTCTCTTGTACACGGAATATAACATGCTAAGGGAAAGGCTGGTTACCACCATGTGATTAAAAAGATGCAGCTCTACTTGGTGCCTGCATAATGCACAAGTCATACCACAAAAACTGGCTGGTGAAATCCAAATTTGGCTAGAATTACTTGGTATATAGCTTAGAGCACTCTGTTCTGCATTTCCATGTGCAAGGTATGCCTATATGGTGGATATGGCCATTTCTCATTAATCAGGTCAACTTGACCATAAACTTGAAGAGTCCTGGTGGATGGACAAATATAAACCACTGCAGATAATCTGATGCATTCTTATTAATTCATATGGCTCTCAGTTTAGAACTAAACTCTTCAGTGTAATTAGACCACAAAATGACAGAAGTTCTACATAACTAAAACTAATACAATTCATTTATATTATGATACCTCCCATGGTGCTAACTCATGAACAGCAAGAAAGTAGTTCTACATGAAGTCAAGGAAACTTAGTGGCATGTAGATACCGAGTTTTACCTCCCTTAGCTGTCTAGACATGTTTTTACAATTTACTAGTAACAAAGCACATGCAATGCAAGTTTTTTTTTATAAAAAAAAGAAGAGAGAAACATGAGCATAAATAAGAACATTATTTTAAAAAATAAAAGTAAATAAATAAAAATATAAATTAAACACATGAAAATGATTATAAAATGATACTAAAAAACAGGCTATGAATCAAAAAATAAATAAAATTCATAGAACTGATTGGTAAAGAAAAATAAGAAACAAATAAGAGAACACAAAATGACAAGTATTGACATAAAATTTCCTATGGTAGGTCTTTAGATTTTTCTCCTAAATTAAATAGAGCATTAAAAAATAAAAATAGCACAGAAAGCACATGATTGGATTTTGAGGTGATACAAAAGATCATCTTGAGTGTGCAATTGGAAAGACAAGAGAAGAGAGAGAGAGAGAGAGAGAGAGAGAGGAGGTTCGCCCTTTGATAGATTTGGTGCGATAAAGGGAAAGTCAAATAATAAATTTGGTCAATTTAGTCTATTTTATTTTTAAAAATAAAATGAGATTGAAACTTGGAAAGGAGAGAAGGACAGAACTCAAGAAAAACAATGAGACCATTCAACTTTTTCCCCCAAAAAAATAGAGAGAATCCATTTTCTTTCCAAAAAAGAGAGAATCCAACCAAAATTATGATTGAGAGAATCCAGTTGAATCTATTCTCCAGGAATAAGAGTTAAAGATTCTTTATCCTAAAAGAAAGGAAATTTCATTGGTGTGCTAGACGGCTTAGGATGGTAAGAAAATTAATTTCTTTATCTCTCTTCCCTTATTTTTTTTAGACATTGCTTAACAGTGCAGTACATAAGACTATATATGTGGTTAAATATTGCAGTCTCGTGACCACAGCATACAGCCGATACGCAACTATTATATGCAATTAAGCAGCATATGGGCCAAAGAGACAATTTGCTTAGCATAGCACTTTGTGGACACATGCAATAGAATGAGCATTGTCCTCCTGCACATGATCACTATGAGATAGAACTAGCCCTTCTAGCATTGTGTGGCCATATACATAGTCACTATTATTGAGGCCCATGCGAATAAAGCTTGGTTGGAAGCGGGTTTCAAGCCGGTTGGGTGCATTTATATTCCCAATGTTAATATATTATATCCTACAATTATTTATACTAAAAATCAAGTAGTATTTAGCAAGCATTAATTGCTAAATTTTATTGTTACTAATATCGATATTACATATGTAAAAAAGAGAAAATTGTGTATATAGGATATTTTATTCATTTATAAATATTTAAAAAATTAACAGCATATGCACTTGTATGCGTGGCTTGCATAATGCATGTGCACTATACGCTCCCCTGACCACACACATAATGCAAGTGCCCCTTAGAACATTACATGTGTTGAATGCATTTTAATATTGAAATAAGGGAATTTTGACACAAAAGTTGATAGACAGAATCAAGAGGGAATCTTCCTTGCATTTGAAACTTTTTAGTAATATAGTATAGATTGCTACACAAAAATGATAACATGTGTCACACCTCCATTGTGTTTTAAACGAAAAAATGTTGCAAAACCTTATCTTTTTACAAAATTGAAAGAATTATCATGATTCAGCTCTTTCTAAAGTAATTTTAATAAATTCGGTCTAACATTGTTAGAAATTATAGAATAATTTGTTTTTGAACTAATAATAACTTGGTATACAAGGAATGATGAGTGCCATGCATTTGTTTAAATCTCTCAATTATTACCTTCTGCAATAGACAGTTACAGATAAGAAAAACAGATGAGTAAAGCAACAGTGGTTGTCAGTATTCTGTCAATATATATATTTATGTCTGTTTCTATGCATGGAGGTATATGTATATGTATATGTATATGTATATGTATGTATTAATACAGAAAAGGAAACAATGAAAGCATACCTATCTTTCCTTTTCAGAACTTGTTTTAAGGAGCCATTCACCATGTATTCTGTGACCGTGGCCAAATTTGTCACCGGGCCATCTGTAACCACACCATAAAATGCAACCACATTGGGGTGGTGAAGTTTACCCAGCAAACAAGCCTCTTTGCAGAAGTCTGCAACCTGTCATTCACATAAAAGTTCAGCTGCAATGTCCAAGCAGCATATACGCCCATAAATATAAGAAATTAAATAATCAATAAAGCCAAGTACGCCAGTCGCTAGTCAGTAAGGACAACAGGCTCGCAAACACTCATAAATTCATATCATGATTGAGGTGGTTCTTTGACTAAATTCATGTCATGATTGAGGTGATTCAGTGATTAAATTCATGTCATGATTGAGGTGGCTCCGCATCTGTGTTTAAAAACATAATTTGGCTAACTTGAGTAACCAGACTCAGCCATAATCGCAACTGAGGTATATGCTAGAATGACTGATATTGCCACATGAAACTCAGTTACATTGGCAATGAAGCAGCTCAATCCATAATGGTAATTTTTCTGATTCTAATAGGTGATACCGATAAAGAAGGGCCAAAACAGCATAGGTGAAACCAATAGAAATTCTAATTGTCATGAGAACTCACCTACACCAATTTATGTAAAACATACATGAAGAATAAGAGGCAAATAATGTGTGTGCAACGTACATGCACACATGCATGATGCATGCATACATCAATCATAAAATAGTTGCCTAATTATGTAATTTATTTTTTGCGGTCATAATATCTTCTTTTGACAAGTAAGCAGTATCATCCGTAGAAAATAATGGTCGAAATTGGTTCAATCGAAAAATCAGCCTTTTTTTTTATTAAATGCTCTTAACCAAACTTCTTAAAACAATTTATATAGTTCAGTTAGTCATTTTATATAGAATTTCTGGATATGATCTCCATAGTTTGAGTTATCCTGCCAAGCAACTTGAGTCATCAACTCTGAAAGCTGCATTGTAAACTTAGAACTCAAATAGAATGTCCAGGCACTGGTCCATACACTTCCAAGTGATGTTTAGGATGGACATTCAACAGGTTTGACTAAGTTGGATTACCAAGACAAGTGCTGGTATTAAACATTTGCAATAAGAATCACTATTCTTTTGGTAAATAATCTATTTAGACAGAACAAGATATATTTGCCTGTTCTGAGGTTATTTTTTTTTTTTGTCCTTTTGTTGTTAAAGAAGAAGGCTGACATAGAATAATCACCATGCGCTCTTCTCCCAATTCACCACCAGCAAAGCAGCTTCGCTTTAGACGCTTGATTGCAACATCAGAACCCTTCCATTTACCATAGAAAACAGTTCCATATGTACCCACTCCCAGCTCCCGTATTTCTTCCAAATCAGAATTTTTTATCATCTGCCAATTGAAAAAAAGGAAAAAGAAAACAAAGAAAGAAAGGGCTTGATGCAAGCTACCATTATCCAAATTAAAATTCAGAGTTTATTGCTTTGATTTTAGACAAAGGCAGAAAAAGAGCACAGAGTTTTGAAAACTGAAGATGGGACGTTGTTTACCTGTAGTTCTTGCATAGCCAGATGAGAATAAACTGCTGAAACTTTACAGATAGTTTCACCCGCTTCCTTGGAGCATATGCTTGTGGACGCAGACATATCAGACTGCCAGAATAAATTATTCAGTTAATTAAGCCAATGAAATTATATGCATAATAAATTATTGAGATAGATTGAGGAATACCTTCTCTTCCATGTAAGTCGGGGAGAGCATAGACTTGTCATCCTGCTTAATACAGGCAGGTTCTTTCTCTGTGCCATGAGATTCTGGTGCCACCAATGAGCTCAATGGCTGTGACGACTTCCGAAGTAATCTTGGCCCAAAAGCATGCTCTTTACTTGTTTCTCCAGCTATATTTTCAATGAGTTGCCCCGAAATGAAAGGATTCTCCTCTATCAGATGGATGCTATTTAGTTCGAGCCCTGTTTCATCTCTTGGCAGTGATGCAGTAACACTGGGAGCAAGCTCATCAGATTCTAGCAGATTGTTGCTACTTTGAGATGAAGCTGGTGCTGACAGATGAGCTTCAGTAGAAGAAGATAATGATAAACTATGCACAAGAATATCCAGTGGAGCCTTAAAGTCAGAAAGATTGATGACAGAATTATCATAGGTTGATGACTCTACGGGTTCGAAGATGTCATCCAATTTAGCAATAATATCAGACTGTGGCATCATGTTGATTTTTCTCAACTTCACATCAACTTCTTCTACGTCCTTCCTCGGCAGATCGTACGAAAAGGACAAAATTGAAAGTGCTGCATGAGCATTATTTCTCTTGTCTGGTTCCACAAAGCCCGACTTGTTATCTAAATCATAAGAGCTGTTAGCATGGACAACAACACAGTATGCACTCTCATCATGCTCATCACTGAAAGGATTGTTTCGATAAGGTGCATGAGATTGAGTAATTGGATTTGCTATAATAGAATTGCTTAAAAGATCAGCCCCAATGCTCATGCTGTCTGAATGGAGAGAGGGGCTACTGCCAACATCATCTGGCAAGTCTGAACATGTATAGTTTACCGACCTCCCTTGAATTTTCTGCAGTTCGAATCCCACAGCTGGTAGATCACCCTGTCCCGGCATTGGCTGCGATAGTTGTTCTCTCAATACATCTCTATTGTTCCCAAAGTTTATTGGATTTATCAGGTGAGTTTGATGAGCTCTTGGCTGCACAAACTTTGAAAAACTCGATCTTGGCAAGCAAACTTTCCCATCACAGAATTGCTGGGCTGCAACATCATTCAATCCGATCCAACAACCACACATGTTAGATGGACCAATGCCATGGAATCTGCTGTCCTGACCACCATACCGATGATTTTCAGTCATGCAATGAGATAAGCCCAAATGTCCATCACTTCTGCCGTAAAGTTGGGACTGAAACACCCCCCTATATGATTGATTGCTCAAGGAAACAGGTGCCAAGCAAGTCTTGACAGTAGCATGATCAGCCTTCCATGGGAAAGCATTCTCTCCGTTCGTGTTTCCAGCAGTATAATTCTCAGTTCTTGTCCCGTATGGTACAGTGGTATAAGGACTGGAAGATCGAGTATCATGAGTGTAGACTTGGACAAGACTGGAGGCAGCTCCACATGATTGGTCGAATCCAACCCCAACGACAGAACCTTCCTTGAATCCATTGAGGGAAACCTGATTGAGACTTTCAGGACTCCCGACCCCTGGAGAACTTGCCATCGATCCACCAAAATATTGGATCCCATGCTTGTGGGTGGTCGTAACTTTAGTCCGAAACACCTTGCTACCCAGAGATTCACAGGAATCTGTGTATATTTTTCCGAAAGTCCTTGCATTCAGATCTCCTAAGGCAGTCCCTCTATCAAAAGTCCTTCTTTCCCCATAGGGAAATCTTAGTTGAGAACAAGAAGCAGTAGCAGTACCAGAGGTAGGGTTTCTTGGCCAAACGTACCCGGCAAGGGAGGGCGTCACGTCGCAGAGGAACACACGGAGCCGGGATGCCTTCCCGTGGGCGGCGAGCCGATCGTGGTTGCGAACCATGCGCCGCACGTCTTCGTCGCTACTGATCGAGATCAGCTCCGGCTGAGACGAGGAAGATTCCGGGAGCTGGTACTTGAGTGAGAAGGAGCAGTCCGGACAGAGATCCGAGAGCCTGGAAACAAGCTTATATAGGCCGATGCCACGGCGGTCGACGGAGATGATCCGAGACTCGCCGCCGACGTAGCGGAGCCCACCGGAGGGGTGACGAGGGACGAAGGTTCCGCCGAAGCTACATCGTAGCCTTAGCTTCAGAGGGCACGGCGTCTTCTTGGGGCGAGGAGGAGCAGGTCCTTTCATAGGGAGAAAGGGGAGAGTTAGGGTTAGGGTTAGACCAGGCGAGAGAGAGAGAGAGAGAGCGCGAGCGAGGGAGGGAAGGGCAACGGAATCTCGTGAAGAAAGAAACGAGATTTAAGCGGCAGGCTCTAGCTTATTTATAGGGATGGGTAGAAGAGGTCATTCTGTTCGCCCTTCGACTTTGCTTTAATTTCAACAGCGCCCAAGGCCGCTGGACGCCCCTGGAGATCATCTTCGGTAGGGAGCAACCTACCCGAGGTCGATTTAAAAAACAAGCTCGGCCGGTCCGGAGGTTCAAAGATTCCGATTGATTTATTGCAACATTGCAGCAGCTATTAGAATACTTTTCTATATTTATTTTGCGTTGTATGGGTGCCGTTGCGGTCAATCGCCTCATCGTCCGATCGTCGAAAAGTATGCACCTGCAAAAGGAAGTCCGCACTGACCGGAGGCGGCTCCGACGGGGACCCTCCGACGGTCAAGTCAGAGAGATGACTGGGCAACAGTGAAATGAAGACAGAGAGCTCGATCAAGAGAGAGAGAGAGGGAGAGAGGAGCGAGTCTGCATTTCTGGGAGAGACGGAGCGGATCGATCCTTTGCACTGTTGCCTTCCCCGATTTATATAGTGGAGCACGGTATGGCGCCGTCATTAATGGCGCGGACAAGTGAGGAACTGTCAACTCACTGTGGACTGTCAGAGTCGCCGTGAAAATGTTATGTCGCCGTGTGGCTGTCCAATCACCAGGATTGACCATGCCCTCGGCGGGACAATGCCCCTAGGTAACCGCGCCGCATGTCCGTGTCAGAGCTGACAAGGTCTGGCGGCTGTACGGCGATTGGAGGAGCCGACCGACCCAAAGTCGGTAGCCGGCTGAGTGGTGTCGGGCCCCTCCGTTGGTCGGCGAGCTTTCCGTGAGTCGGCCATCGGACCTCTGGGTTCGGTCGGTCGGAGAAAGGTGCGCCCGACGTATCCCCAGTCGGCGATGGACCGTTGAATGGCCGGTTGTTAGCCGCTGATGGCATCCGTCAGTCGGTCGCCCCGACCGACGATCGGTCGGTCGGTCGGCCAGTCGGTCGGGCCGCCAGTCGGTCGGTCGGGCCGTCAGTCGGTCGGGCCGCCAGTCGGGCCGTCAGTCGGTCGGGCCGCCAGTCGGTCGGGCCGTCAGTCGGTCGGGCCGCCAGTCGGTCGGTCGGGCCGTCAGTCGGTCGGGCCGCCAGTCGGTCGGTCGGTGGGTATCCCCAACAGTTGCCCCCCTCCACTCCTAAGTCGGGTGGTGAGCTGGCCGATGCTATCATTCGGGCAGCAATCCCGGACGACTGGGAGTGGATTTGTCGCATGCGTGGATCCGACCGTACCGCCGGCTGATCCGATGTCAGACGCCTTATAAATGCCAAGCGGTCCGGATGTCTAGTCGGTGTCAGAAGTCACGTCGGCGTCAGGTGTCAGACGCCACGTCTTGTCGTCGTCAGACGTTACGTCGGTGTCAGAGGATCGGGCGCTGGACGATACGACGTCAGACGACCGGATATTCGGCGCCGATCGTGGGGGAGTGGGCCGCTGTCAGGCATCCCATCGGGAACGCGAATCGATGCGGGCGCATGAATGCGGAGCCGCGCCCCGCGTGCCGCGTGTCGAGGGTAGTTGGCCGGCGCCTCCAGCATTTAATGTGGGCGGTGCGGCCGTCCCGGGATGGGGCACGCCGAATCTCCCGCCAACCGGCGGGCGCCACGCATCGCGCATCTGCGGGTCTTCGGTCGGCACGGAAGCATCTCGGCCGTCGGTCGGCCCTATATATATAGGACCTCCCGGACCCATGACCCACATTTGCCATTTTGCTGGGGAAACTCTGTCCGGGCGATTTCTCAGTCGTCGCGGGCAGAGCTCTCTTGCTTCCGGGGGGATCCATCTGGTTCGTGGTCCCGACTTCCTCTTCTTCTTCTTCTTCTCTTTCTTCTCTTTCTTCTCTTCCTTCATTCGATTCCGGCATAATGACCAGGAATCCAACTCAGGGAGCTCGGTCGGGGAACCCGACCGACGACTCCCGATCGACTCCGGAAGATGAGGCCTCCTCGCTTTCGGGGCCGAATGTCGATCGGCTTCGGAAGCAATATCGCATCCCAGAGCAGTTTCGGCTCTCCGCTCCAGGGGCCGGCGGTCGGGTCAACAGCCCTCCGCCTGGCGATCTGGCGCTATACGTTGAAGACCTTCGCGCGGGTCTTCGGCTTCCGATTCCGGAGTTCGTCCAGAATCTACTAGATTATTACGGACTCTGTCCGGCGCAACTGGCGCCGAACTCTATTCGTTTAATCATTTCCTTCGCGCTATTGTGTCAGCTCTTGCCGACCAACCCCCGCGTTTCACTCTTCCGGGCATTCTTTATGCTCCGACCCCACCCTAAAGCCCGAGGGTGGTGGCTCTTCAACCCCCGGAAGGGTCTTGCCTTCATCACCGGTCTTCCATCATCCATTCATGGGTGGAAGAACCAATTTTTCTTTGTTTCCTCCTCTTCTCCTTGGGGTTTTCCTTCCCGCTGGGGTGTGCCCCGAACCGAGGCCAACGACAACAGTCGGGTGGAGGCGGACGACCGGGAGGACTTCCACCGACTGAAAGATATGTCGGTCCCGAAGCAGAGGGAGCTTGTTACCGAACAAGCTCTCTATGATGCCGGCTTGAGTCTGATCCCCCGAATAGGTATCGCCCGATCCCCCGGCTTTTCTTTTTGTTCGGCTCTTGGTCCAGTCTTTAACATCTTTGTCGGTATTGCAGGGACTCCACCAAGGATGCGGCCGACTGACGCCGAGATTCGGTGGTTTGCGACGAGGAAGAGGCCAGCATCGGGGGCCGGCCCTTCATGCCCTCCCAAGAAACCAGCTCCAGCTCCACCGACCGTCGAGGCGTCGGCGACCGACCAGTCGGAGCCGGTAATAGCCCTCGCGGCTCCGACGGTCCACACAGAGGAAAGGCCGACTGAGAAGGCGACCGAGGGAACATCGGCGGCTTCGCCGGTGCGGGTGGAGCCGGATGACGTTCAGGAAACCGAACATCGTCCGACGGCGTCCATCGGCGCAACGGGGGGTGCCGGATCAAACTCCAGCGTCCCCTCGCTGTCAGTCCCGTCAGTCGGGGCAGCTGATCGGGGGAAAGCCCCGATGGAGCCCGCGGAGGAGGATAGGTCGGGGAGCCGCTCAGTGCCTCCCAGCGCATACTACCCCGAGGGTGCGTCGGCATTGGCCGACCACAACCTTGCGAGGAGGTTGTGCCAAGGGATCCTCCTCCCAGCCGACGTAGAGTCACTGCGATCTCGGCAGGTGACCGAGATGCTGTCTCGGTTCTACCCGACGATGGTTGAGGTAAGCTTCGCATCACTTCTTCTTTCCCTTAGAAAATTTTCCTTGTTATGCGATTCTGACGAAGCTTTTTCCATTGGCAGCTGATCTTCACGATGTCCGAACTGGAGGCCGGGTACCGAAGGTTCGGCAACGTCCGGGCAGCCTTCAAGGAGAGGTCGGCAGCGGCCGAAGCTGAGAGGGCAATGTTGGCCGACCAGCTTCAACAATCGGCCGACCGGGAGGCCAAGTTAGTTGACGAGGTCTCCCGGCTTGGGTCCGAACTTCGGTCGGCCAAGAAGGAGGCCAGGCACAAGGGTCGGGCCGTGCGTCGTCTTCGACGCGAACGAGACGGCGCCACCGCTGAACTCCAAGGGGAACGCGAGCAACTTCGGGTCAGCCTGGAGAAGCTCGCTGAAGTCGAAGAGGAGCTCTCCATTCTCCAGATCGACGCCGAAATGGCGAGGGTCGAAGCGGAGTCGGCGAGGGAGTCACTCGCCCGTGCAGAGGATGAGGCAAGGTCGGCGAAAGAGTCGGCCGATCGGGCGGTGGAGGACTTTCGGGCCTCCGACCAATACCGGGAGGAGATGCTCGAGTCGGGCTTCGCCTCATACCGGGTCGGGTTCGAAGACGGTCGGGACGCCGTCCACGCCTTGTACCCGGAGCTGGATGTCAGCCGCGTCGTCCCGCCATTAGGCGAGGAGGAAGGAGCCGAAGGGGAAGGAACCGAGGAGATGGCCGACCAGCCGTCGGGAGGCGTCGTCGCGGCGGAGGAAGCCGTCCCGGAGCAGGTGCCGACCGAAGTCCCCTTTCCGACTGAAGCCCCTCCCTCGGTCGCCGACCCAGCGCCGCTTTTGGCCGAGATGCCGATCATCCCCGATCCTCCGTCGGTCGAAGAGATCGACTAGGACAAATGATCGGGCACTGCCGATTATCTCCGTTTTTGTTTTTCTGAAGCACTTGTAATCGGGCTTCGGCCTTTTCTTGTAAACTTTCTTTTCAGCAATGAATGAAATTTCTTCCTTTCTGCTTTTGTTTGTAATGCCGAACACTTCTGCGATGTCGAACGTTAGTCGCTAACTTAAGTAAGTCGCTAACTCACGTAAGTCGGTAGGACTTCAACAACTTGTGTAGCCCTGAAAGTAGAGTACGTTCCGACTTTAGGTCAGCTTCCGATAGCCGAAGTCGTTAGTCGGGTGCATCTGTTGAGTCGGGAGCCGACCGAACCTGGTAAAGGTTCGGTAGTCGGGCTTCCATAGATGCGTTTAGTCGGCCGTCGTCCGGCGCAGTGTCGGAGAAACGATAGTAAGTCGGGTCCCCATGCTCTTGCGTCGGGTTCTGTATCTTCCGACATACGGTAGCAAGCCGAATGTCGTTCAACCGACCGTAGGTCGGTCGGCAAGTCGTGGATGCGACTGAGGTCGCGTCGTGTGATAGACGGTGGTAAGTTGAATATCCCTCGACCGGCCGTAGCCTAGTCGGAAGTCGCGACAACAGTCGCGTGGGCTTTTAGCCTCTCTTTGGTCGGAGCCCGATCGGCCTGTCGGCCGATGGTTCGGCCCGAAAATTCGACCGTAGAAGGAGTATGAACTCCCGTTGCAACAGATGCATCGGCCTTTGTCAAGGGCGGATGTGTTGCCGAAAGTCGAAGGAGTGCAACTCCCGTTGATAAGAGTCCGTCGGCCCTTGTGAGGGTCCGACGCATCGTCGAAGGAGTGTCAACTCCCGTCATTGTAGATGCATCGATCCTTGTAAGGGTCCGATGTGTCGTCGACTGTCGTAGGAGTGTCGACTCCCGTAATTGTAGATGCGTCGGTCCTCGCAAGAGTCCGATGCGTTACCGATGACGAGGTCGTCAGTTTTAGGTGGATGCTAGGTCCACGTCGATACGTTGGGGCTGAGCGCCGATCACTAGTCGAAGAGTTAAAACTCCGAACTTTCAAACTGAACTTGTATTCCGACTATTGAATTACAGAATTCACTGGTAATACAGCTTCAAGTTGTCGGCGTTCCAAGTCCGGAGAATGGGCTTCCCCTCAAGGGTCTCCAGCCGATAGGCTCTCGGCCCGAAGGTGTCTGCAACCTTGTAGGGTCCTTCCCAGTTGGGAGCCAGCTTCCCTTGGTCCAAAGGCTTCGAGACTTCCGCCTTCCTCAAGACCAAGTCACCAGGCCTGAAGAGCTTTGGTCTGACCTTGGCGTTGTAATACCGGGCGACCCTCTGTCGGTATGAAGCCATTCGGATTTGAGCCTCATCTCGTAGTTCGGGGAGGAGGTCCAGGTCGGCCCTCCGACTCTCGGAGTTGTCCGGCTCTTGGTACCGCTCGACCCTCGAAGATGGTAGGCCAATCTCGAGCGGGATCATCGCCTCTGTCCCGTAGGCTAGGCTGAACGGTGACTCCCCGGTCGGAACACGGGGGGTGGTTCGGTAAGCCCACAGAACGGAGCCCAGCTCGTCGACCCAGAGACCTTTGGCTTCATTCAGTCGGGTCTTGAGTCCGTGGAGCAAGGTTCGGTTGGTCACCTCGACCTCGCCGTTGGACTGAGGGTGCCCGACCGAAGTCAATCAGTGCCGGATGTGGAACCTGATGCAGAAGTCTCTGAAGTCTTGGTTGTTGAATTGCCGTCCGTTGTCGGTGATGATGGTGTGCGGCAATCCGAACCTGAAGATGATGGACTTTTGAATGAAGTCCTCCATCTTCCGCTCGGTGATCTGCGCCAAGGGCTCGGCCTCGACCCACTTCATGAAGTAGTCGATGGCGACAACGATGAACTTCCTCTGGTCCGACGCTGGCGGAAAAGGGCCGAGAATGTCGACTCCCCACTGGGCGAAGGGCCACTGAGCGACAATGGGAGCGATTTGGCTGGCCGGTTGGTGTTGAATATTGGCATACTTTTGGCATGGCTCGCACCTCCGGACTAACTCTGCCGCATCCTTCTTCATGGTCGGCCAGTAGTAGCCTTGTCGCAGGATCTTGAAGGCTAGGGACTTGCCCCCCAAGTGGTTCCCGTAAATTCCTTCGTGAACCTCTCGGAGAGCGTAGTCGGCGTCGGTCGGCCCCAAACACCTGAGCAAAGGGAGGGAAAATGACCTTTTGTAGAGTCGGTTGTCCATGATCACATATTGCGAGGCCGACCATCGGAGTCGCTTGGCCTCCGCGGGATCTTCGGGACTGATCCCGTCGGTCAGGTACCGGACAATCGGGTCCATCCAACTTGGTTCGGACGTTAGCTGCTGCACTTCTTCGACCCGATCGATGCTCGGCTGCTGGAGGTTTTCGACGAATGTCCGACCCAAAGAGTCGTAGGCCGACGTCGTCAATCTGGAGAGTACGTCGGCACGGGCGTTCTCCGACCTGGGGATGTGGGAGATCTCGAAATACTCGAGGCGTGCCACGAGGTCCTTCACTTTCTGAAGGTACTTGATCATGGTCGGATCTCGCGCCTCGAAGTCGCCTTTGACCTGCCCCACGATCAGCTGAGAGTCGGAGAATGCCCGGAGGCTGTCGATGCCCAGCTCCTTCGCCATCCTCAAGCCAGCGAGGAGTGCCTCGTATTCGGCTTGATTGTTGGAGGCCTTGAAGTCGAACCGGAGGGCGTATTCGGTGACCACCCCATCCGAATTCGTGAGCAGGAGCCCGGCCCCGCTTCTCTGAGCGTTCGAGGCTCCGTCGATGTGGAGTACCCAGGTGGAGATCGGGTCTGGCTCAGAGACCGCATCTCGTCCCGGGTCTTCAGCTCCCGACCCTTGGTCGGTCGTCGGGCATTCGACGATGAAGTCGGCCAAGACCTGGGCCTTCAGGGCAGACCTTGGTCGGTACTGAATATCGAACTCGCTAAGCTTCATCGCCCACTTTGCGAGTCGTCCAGATGTGTCGGGTCGGCGCAGTATCGCCCTCAGGGGCTGGTTGGTGAGTACCACTATGGCGTGGGCCTGGAAGTATGGTCGAAGTCGTTGCGCGGAGACGGTCAGGGCGAAAATCACCTTTTCCGTCTCCGAGTACCTTGCTTCGGCCCCGTGGAGCACCTTGCTGGTGTAGTAGATGGGCTGATGAGTTCGGCACTCGTTTTTCCGAACGAGCACCGAACTGATCGCCTCGGAAGACGTGGCCAAGTAGAGATACAAGGTCTCCCCGACCTGCGGCTTTACGAGCAGCAGCGGGGAAGCCAAGTACCTTTTCAGGTCTTCGAAGGCCTGTTCGCACTCATCCGACCAAGAGAAACCGTTCGCTTGACGCAGAATCTTGAAGAACGGAAGGCACCTTTCAGCTGATCGGGAAATGAATCGGCTAAGAGCGACGATTCTTCCGTTCAGCTGTTGGACCTCCTTCTTGGTGTTCGGATGACGCATGTCGAGGATTGCCTTTATTTTCTCAGGGTTGGCCTCGATCCCTCTCTGAGAAATGAGGAATCCGAGGAACTTCCCTGAGGTCACCCCGAAAGCACACTTGGTCGGGTTGAGCTTCATTCGATGTCGTCGAAGGGTGCGAAAGGACTCCTCGAGATCCTGAACATGGTCCGGGATCTGCGTGCTTTTCACCAGCATGTCGTCCACGTACACCTCCATGTTGCGCCCGATCTGGTCTTTGAAGACCTTATTGACGAGTCGCTGGTAGGTGGCACCGGCGTTCTTCAGTCCGAAGGGCATCACCCGATAACAGTAGAGGCCCTTGGGAGTCACGAACGCGGTGTGCTCCTCGTCTTCAGGCACCATCCGGATCTGGTTGTACCCGGCGAAGGCGTCCATAAAGCTGAACAGTCGAAATCCGGACGTCGCGTCCACCAGCTGGTCGATCTTCAGAAGTGGGAAGCTATCCTTCGGGCAGGCTCGGTTTAGGTCGGTATAGTCGATGCAGATTCTCCACTTCCTGTTGGCTTTCTTGACCATGATAACATTGGCGAGCCAATCGGGATACGTGGATTTCCGAATGAAACCTGCTTCGAGTAGCCTGTCCACTTCTTCGTCGATGGCCCTCTGCCTCTCTGGGGCGAAGGACCTTTTCTTCTGCCTCACCGACTTCATCATCGGGTCGATGTTGAGTCGGTGAGTTATTGTTTCTGGAGGGATGCCCGACATATCTGCTGCCGACCAAGCAAATATGTCGGCGTTGGCCGTCAGCAGCTCCGTCAGTCGGCGTCGTTCGGTGTCGGGCAATTGAGACCCGACCCAAACTTTCTTGTCGGGATTTTCTCCTATCGGGATCGCCTCGAGCTGCTCGGCCGGCGAACCCCGTTCTTCCTCCTCCCGTTGGTCCAGCTTGTCGATTGTTAGAGGATCCTTCGACTCGTCGCTTTGAGCGGAGATTTGGAAGCATCGTCGGGCGAGCTGTTGATCTCCGCGCATCTCTCCGATTCCATTTTTGGTCGGGAACCGAACAAGGAGATGGTACGTCGAGACGATCGCCTTGAGGGTGTTCAGTCCGGATCGTCCAAGTATGGCGTTGTAGGCCGAAGGAACTTGGACGACCGCGAAAGTGAGGGAGACCGTACTTTATCGTGGTTCGGTGCCGACCGTTACGGACAGGGTGATTTCTCCTTCTGTCGTGACGGCGTCTCCGGCAAAGCCGATCAAGGGCATGGAGACCCTCTTGAGTTGGTCAGTTGACAGTCGCATTCGGGAGAAGGTCGAGTAAAACAAAACATTTGTCGAACTTTCATTATCAACAAAAATTCGTTTTACATCATAATTGGCTATTGTCGTCGACACAACAACAGCGTCGTCGTGGGGAGTTTGGATGCCCTGAACGTCGTCTTCTGTGAAGGTGATTACGTCGTCCGGGCGTGGCCTTTTCGTCGGCTCCCCTCCTGCAAACGTCCCCGGGCCCAGCCGCTTGGAGATCATGTTGATGACTCCGGCCGTCGGCTGGTTGGTCGCCGCCTCTTCGGTCGGCTGGGGGCGTCGATCGGCAACTGGTTGGGTCGGCAGATCCTTCCAAAATTTGCCAAGGTACCCCCGTCGGATGAGATTTTCAATCTCATCCTTCAACTGGATGCACCGCTCGGTGTCGTGACCGTGGCTTCGGTGGAACCGGCAGTACTTCCGACGGTCGAGGCCTTTTGCCTTCAGAGGCGGAGGCCATCGCAGGTATTCTTCTCCCTCGATCTCCATCAAGATCTGCGCACGGGGAGCGGAGAGAGGAGTGTAGGAGTCGTACCTGGGGCGTACCAGCCTCGGAGTCTGCTGCCGGGGTGGCTTTTGGATTCGTCAGGGTGGTGAAACCCGACTATCGGTCGGGGGCCTGCTGGGTTCGGCGGGCTCCCGACCTTTCCTCCGCTTCTCTTTCGGGCCTCTGGGCTCGGCCAAGCGTCGATCAGACGCTCCTTCGTCTGTGCGCATATACTTGTATGCGCGCTCCAGTAGCTCGGCATAAGTCTGGAGGAGGGTCTTGTCCAGAGAATAAGTGAATCGGGACGCCCTCAAGCCCCGCTTCATGGCTGAGACAGCCATGTCTTTGTTGAGGTCCCGGACCTCGAGCGTGGCCGCGTTGAATCGCGCCACGAAGTGCCGGAGCATCTCGTTTTCCCCCTGCTTGAGGGAGAAAAGGCTGTCCGACGTACGCGGCGGCTTTCGGCTGGTACTGAAATGGGCCACGAACGAGTGCTCGAGCTGCCCGAAGGAATGGATACTACCCGATCGGAGACCGGAGTACCAAGCCCTGGCAGCCTTGCGGAGTGTGGCGGGGAAGCCGATGCAAAAAAGAGCGTCGGTTGCCCCATGGATCATCATGAGAGCTTTATAGCTCTCGAGGTGGTCGACTGGGTCGGTGGAGCCGTCGTATGGCTCCACGTGCGGCATCTTGAACCGACTGGGAATCGGCTCGTCGAGGACCAGTCGGGAGAGAGGTTGGGCGGTCTGGAAGTCGACGTCGTTGGAAGACTTCTGGCCGTCCGTCTGCAGCTGGGCGAGTCGGCGGTCGATTTCCTCGAACCGTCGCTCGTAGTCGTCCGCTCGTCGATGCTGGGAGACCCCAGGAGTGGAGTCTCCGGAAGATTCTGAAAGGGAGGCCGACAATGTGCGCGGCCATTTCTCCTTCCTTGCCCGTTCCAACGGGAAAGGAGAGGGCCACTGGGACCGTCGGTCGTCGCGCCATGGTCGTCCCTCCTCTTCCCCATGGGAGCGCTGTTGGGGGCGCTCGCACGGAGGCGACAGGGATCGGCGCAGTCGTCGGCGGCTGCTCCTGGAGGGCATAGGTCGGGCCGCCGGTTGTTGCTGGAGGCTCTTGACTGCGTCGGTCAGTACGGTCATCTGCCATACGATGGCCGCAATCTGGGCCTCCGTGGTCACTGCAGGGCGCGGAGAGCTAGGCTCCGCCGCCGGTGGGATCGGGGAGGCCTCTTCCCGGCGGGAAGAGCGCCTGGCCGACCCAGTGACTCTCGATCGTTGAGCTCTTGTCTTTGTCATGCTGTCCCCTACCTGGCGCGCCAATCTGTTGCGACCAATCGCCTCATCGTCCGATCGCCGGGAAGCGTGCACCTGCAAAAGGAAGTCCGCACTGATCGGAGGCGGCTCCGGCGGGGACCCTCCGACGGTCAAGTCAGAGAGGTGATTGGGCAACAGTGAAATGAAGACAGAGAGCTCGATCAAGAGAGAGAGAGAGAGGGGGAGAGGAGCGAGCCTGCGTTTCTGGGAGAGACGGAGCGGATCGATCCTTTGCACTGTTGCCTTCTCCGATTTATATAGTGGAGCACGGTATGGCGCCGTCATTAATGGCGCGGACAAGTGAGGAACTGTCAACTCACTGTGGACTGTCAGAGTCGCCGTGAAAATGTCATGTCGCCGTGTGGCTGTCCAATCACCAGGGTTGACCATGCCCTCGGCGGGACAATGCCCCTAGGTAACCGCGCCGCATGTCCGTGTCAGAGCTGACAAGATCTGGCGGCTGTACGGCGATTGGAGGAGCCGACCGACCCAAAGTCGGTAGCCGGCTGAGTGGTGTCGGGCCCCTCCGTTGGTCGGCGAGCTTTCCGTGAGTCGGCCATCGGACCTCTGGGTTCGATCGGTCGGGGAAAGGTGCGCCCGACGTATCCCCAGTCGGCGATGGACCGTTGAATGGCCGGTTGTTAGCCGCTGATGGCATCCGTCAGTCGGTCGCCCCGACCGACGATCGGTCGGTCGGTCGGCCAGTCGGTCGGGCCGCCAGTCCGTCGGTCGGGCCGCCAGTCGGTCGGACCGCCAGTCGGTCGGTCGGTGGATATCCCCAACAGGTGCAAATTAAGTTTGTAATTAACGGTCATCATTCAGTCTAGTCTCTGTCGTGTTAAACAATAACCTAGCATTCATAAAAATTTAACATTTTTTGGTTCTGCATCTTGATAAAGTTACTCTAAATCTCAGTATGCATGATTATAGAATGCAAGTGAATCTGGTACAGTAAATCATTACCTTATTGCGAGCTATAGTGTTTATTGAAATAACCAGCGTTGTATTAATTCTAAAATCAGGTCTAGTCGAAGCTTAACTACCGCTCGAATCCAAAGAGGGTCACTCCGATTGGAGTGGACGAAGGGTAACTCGGAAATTGTGGCATGAAGGAGGGGGCGTTTGGTGGAGGGAGGGCGCTTTTCGGTTGTGGAGAAGGGTAATCGGATCCTCCATCTCTCCGGATGTGTGGAGCCAGCCCTCGCCCTGTCGCTTTGTAGAATAGAGAGGAGAGAGAACCCATTTTATTTTATTTTATTCAGTTTTCCAGGACACCTGCAGCGCTGCAGAATGCTTTGGGGCCACCACGAATCTAAGAGTCGCGTTTAAGGAATAATCGACGATCGTGGGAACCGGACAAGGGAGCGAGCATGTTGGTCCCAGGTGGTGTTTGAACAGTCTTAATTGGATGGGTTCTCTTCGCATTCTCGGCGTACCATGCGCAAGAGACACCCAGGATTCACGCATCTTTGCTGAGTGCTTTGTAAAATTTTATGTTAATGCTGAATTATTTATTGCAACATTAGCAATAAATATTTGTTAATACATTCCAAAACAGTATATCCCTAAGTTGTAAAAATAACAAAAACATAAAATTAAGATTAATGGATCATGTAGCATTGCTATTAAAATATACAACTTGACATAATTCTTTATGCTTTATTTTTTTTTAAAAGGAGGAGAAAATTCCACCTACGGTATTATAAACATAAAGAAGCATTATATACAAGATCTCTAGGCAAAAGTACGAAAGATTAAGCACTTGAGCAAGCAGGGAGTGAATGGTGAGGATAACAATGAAGGATTTTGATGTGCAGGTGTGACACATCTTGATAGCCTTGCACCTTTCTTAATGCCCGGTCAATGCAAACACTACTTTACTAGGGTGATCATTTTGTCCTGCCTGGAGTGTCCAGCTGGACCTTTTTCATGAATTATTTTGTTGCGCATGAAAATCTCCGAGGCATACAGTCAGTTACCCTCAAAAGAAAAGAGAAAAAAAAAAAATTTTCCTTTTTGCAGTGCGAGGTTAGTTCCAACCTTCTCCTTTATTTGATGCCTTACAAATTTCTTCAAAATAGGGATCACAAAGCTTGGAGTTCAACTTTCGTTAGAATTTTAGAAAACACAAAGCTTCGTGACCGGAGTGGAGAATGACCTCCCTATGAATGAGCTAGTGCCTCCAAGTCTGGAGCATGACATAGAACTTAACATTGCATGTAGAATCTCTCTTCTCAGCATCTCCAATTTTTTCGCTAAAGTATGCCATTGAACGTCCTCCATGACTAATGATTCATCCTACCATGATGTGAGAAGCATCCTATGAGAACTTGAACATTTTTTCAAAATCGACCAAGTGCAAAATCAAAAACTTCAATCTTTTGTTGCTTCATGTCTTCAAAGGTTCTATCAGCATTTCTAGTCCAATTAAATTCTCATTTCTTCATGCACATAACCATCAAATCCATTATAGTGCCGTTGCTATAAGACTCCGGAGGTGAGGTCGGTGTTGAGCCGAGCTGAAGAGTTAAGATTGAGCCGATCTGAATCGTGAGTGAAACCTACAAAAGAAATCCTAAAATCATGAAGTGCCCTCCAATTTAGGATCCTCTGATGCTTAAGTCAACCGTAGCCTTGAGAACAGATGGTGGAAATGAAAAAATAGAAAGCAAAAAATGAGAGTTTGAGAGTAGAAAGAAGTAGAGAGAACTCTGATTTCTTAGTAAAAAATTTATCAGAATTTTATCTCTGTGAGTTCAGACTTACCTCCCGGAGAGTACTCTATCCCTTTTTATATAGAGAGAGCTTGCTTAACCTTTAAGTAGCGTTTGGTGCATTACATAGGTAATGTTACTACAGTAATATGATTGCAAAGGGAATGTGATTATCTGATAAAATTACAAAAAATCCTATATTGCAGTGTTTGGTATGTGCAGTGATATTGTTGTAAAATTATAGAAAATTCTACATTGTAATATTTAGTATACAATTTAGATTACAAAAAATATAAGCTAATTTTTTCAAAGTACCCCCATCCTTACTTGTTGATTATTATCTATTTTCTAGAGGGACGACTTAAATTTGAGACCAACCATTTTTCGTGACATAATCCATCATGTTTTCTTTTCTATTTTCACCAACTAAGACTCCACATAATTTATTTTGATTTATTTTGATGGAGATATTTTGGTCCTAAAGTTATCTTGTTGCAAGATTACAAGATTGTAAGATTACATGTAATCACATAGCCACCTCCCTCTAGACAATCAGATTACTTCTTTTTGAGGTAATACTGTATTACATGTAATGCAGCATTACCTGTGAAAGTAACGAAACAAACAGTATAATCTGATTATCTGTTATAAAATTACGTGTAATCATATTAGGATTACATGCTACCAAACGTCCTCTTAAAAAAAATTTGTTAGGCCGTTAGAGATTTATTAGGCCGTTAGAAATCTGTTAGGCCATTAGAGATCTGTTAGGCCATTATAATAGAATAGCCAGCCATGCAGAGATCATGGGGCAGCTGTTCATATAGCGATGAGCTGAAATACAGCTGGAAGACAGTTACTGCTAAGCTGGATGATAGCTGTT
This sequence comes from Elaeis guineensis, assembly GCF_000442705.2. Lineage (NCBI taxonomy): Eukaryota > Viridiplantae > Streptophyta > Magnoliopsida > Arecales > Arecaceae > Elaeis > Elaeis guineensis. Next base: position 127,534,307 of record NC_025994.2, read on the forward strand.
GGATAACAATTTAGAATTTTAATGGTACATCGATAATAGATTGATTTGAAATAGCCGATATCAGTAATTATCTGAACTGGACGTCATGCCTTTAGTATCAATAATTAAGTTGGTCAAAAATCGAAGTAAAGTGATAGAGATCGAAAGTAAACTGAGATGAAAGTCTCGCTTATTAGTAGTTATGGATTAAGCCGATTAGCAGATAATATTAAAGAGGCAAGTCGATTGTAGGCCAACATAACCTGAGAGAACATTTAACTTAGATAACAATTTGCTGTCACGTGTCCTGATGATGATGAGGTCAGATAATATATACCAACATATGCCTTCCACATTTGAGACCGAAGCGAAATGCTTTGCATCGGTATGGAAAGTATTCCAAAGATTTCATCCAATCTGTATTGTCACCATAAATGCTCTATCTTACTGATGGCTAAAAGTATTAATTTTTTAATCATATAAAATAACTCGTCATCCTTCGAAAATTACCCCACCATAAGGAATAATGATGGGTGCTTGAAAAAGTGAGGTCCCATAAATGCCAATGTAGCTGACCCCTGAGACGTGCGTGCCAAGTATCAAAATGCAATTGGTGGACCTAGTTATCATATGGATCCTGCTTACGTGACAAAATCAGGAAGAGATACACTGAAACAGCTCTCTATAGATTTGCTAGATGGTTGACAAGTGGCATCAAGCTGACGGTGTACCAAATCAATCCAGACTATTGAATATCTTTATAAATAGACCTATCCTATGGTTGAAAATCACTTTACTATTCTTCCTCTACTGAGACTCTAACAAAATTTCTCCAAAGTCCTTGCGGCCCGGTGCTGGAGAAGAGAAATTCCTTGAAGCCACCGAAGCAGGGGAAGAGAGAAAAGTAGGAGCCCATCAAGAACTTCCTCAAGCCTATTTCCTCTTGTTAGGTATTCATCTCCATTCATAATCTATAAGGATCTAGGTTTTAGGGTTTTAGAAGCCCTTTGTTTCTTCTTCCAATTATCTTTCCCTCTCTATTTTTATTCTTTTTCAAATCATTTCCTTTCCTATCCATTTCTGTGCTTTCTTTTGTCAAAATGTCTTCCAATAGTAGTATCGAGTCGTGTCATAGTAGTCGGATACCTCAGTCGATCCAGCCGCTGCTCGATTTTGAGATGAAAAGTCTACTTCGGGCAGTGGCTGAGGTCAGTACCTTAGGTCAAAATATCTCTGAGTCTCTTATAAAAAGACTCATAGATTATCTCGGGCTGACTATCGAGCAATCTACTCTGACCGATCTCGATCTTCAGAAACTTAGAGAGAAATATTCAATTTCTGAAGAGTTTCAATTGATAGAGCCACATCGAGATGGCAGGATAACCGACCCTCCAAATGGCTGTATCGTATTTTACGATGAGGTACTTCGGTCTGGTCTTCGATTTTCTTTACATTCATTTTTTAGTAATATTTTTGATTTCTATAGAATCTACCCAGCTTAGGTCACTCCCAATGCTATTAGGACAATCATAGGTTTCATTATCTACGGCAAATTCTCCATCATAGAACATAGAATTTCTCTCTTTAGGATAATCTTCATCCTAAAGAAACATCCATATGAAAAAGACTGGTGGTACTTTTCACCTCGGTCAAAGTGTAAATTTGATCCTACCATTTTTTCTTTCATTCACAACTGAAAAAATCATTTCTTTTTCATTTCCTTCGATGTTCTATGGGGTTTCAGCTGTAAATGATGTACCTCTGAAACTAAATGAAACTCATACAATGAAATATACTCTGGGGATAAGAAGGTTTTTGCAGAGCTTATGGGTATGAAAGTATCCAAGATGAGCTTACTGGTGATGGAGCAATCTTTGCTTGAAGCCGGCACCAGTCAGATCTCTCCCTAGGATAAGTCCGAAGTCGATTTCATAATTTCACCATTTTTCATCAATATCTTTATTTAGTGACTTCTTCTACTTTTATGTAACAGAGGCGATGAAATTCAATATGTAAAGATTGGCGGAGGCTAAGAAGAGAGACTCAAGCCAATCAGCTTGCTGCGGACCCAGCACCTAGGAAGGCCAAGGAGACCACCCCTTTGAGGTCAGCTGCCCTCTGATCATCATTCAGGGCCTTAGTCATAAATAGTGATGCCATGCCAATCTCTACTACCATATCGAAGTCGGCTCGTCCGACTATCGAGGTGGCCCGACCACCACCTCCCAAGGGTCCATCACAATAGAAGGGGTCTTCCTCAGGGCCTCCTTCGACACTGGCTAAGGCAGCCCGACTAGCCGATCAGTGTTTGAGGCCATCACACAATCCGCCATCCACCTCGGCAAAAATAATTGATTTAGCAAAGGCATCACTTCTGGAGATATCAACGCTGGCCCAAGATCTTTTCGACAAAATGATACCCTAATGAGATCTCAACTCCCTAAGGAGAGATCTCTCATGGATCAGCTGGCGAACTACGGGTACGCCAGCATCATGGACATAAGTGTTTATTTTTTTTACATCAATTTTTTTACCGATCTAACCATATTGTTCTTTTCTGTTCTTCTTTTCTTTTCACATCGATATTTGAGAATCTAATCATTTTTCTTTTCTGTTATTTTTGAAACCTGTCATGTACTTCAAGCTGCTGCACGAGTACATGGTATGGTCTACGAGAATAAAAAGACCATGGATGAGGATCTTAAGGTCGAGAAAGAGGTCAAAAAGACGGTCGAGGAGGCCAAGAAAGTAGTAAAGAAAATGGCTACCAAGAAGAAGAAGACAACTGAGGGACTGAAGAAACAGCTCTAAGAGAAGATGGACACAATAAAAGAAAAGAATAAGCCGGTGATGAATTATCGAATGTCAACTCAATGAAAAAGACAATCGCTGATCGAAAAAGACAATCAGCTGCAAAAGAATGTCAAAAGGATCTCCGAGCTGGAGGGTAAGCTGAAAGAGACTGAGGACACCATCGAAAAACATGATGAGGTCTTAGTCACATATCGACGTCAGCTCGATAAGAACTAGGAGTGGATATCTCATCTTATCGAAAAGAACAAAAACTCTGAAGCTTTTCAGGATGAGATGACTGAAGCATCAGAAGGGGCCTTCGACTCCAACTTCAAGAGCAACCGATGCTTGATCATCAAGCAATTTTCTGACCTCAACCTCAGCAAGATCACTGTAGAGGCAGCCATGAAAGCAGTGGCCGAAATAACCTCTGAAGTTACTGTCACCTAACTTCCTTGAACCCCTTCCATTGAGGTATCTCCGATCGAAGTCCTGATCAGCTCGACCAAGGTGGTCATCATCGAAGCTCCCCCAAAGAAAAAGGTTAAGGAAGATTTCAGTTCGGCTCCTCCAGCAGCTCCTCCAGCAAAAGATTCTCAGGCTAAAGTATGATTTGTATTTTTTCTTTATTTATAACTTTTGTATTAGTCCGATGTGGGCTTTTGTAATTGTTCTTTTATAGTAATGAAATTGAATCTTTTTAAGATATCTGTATTTATTTATTTTTTCGATCTTAGATAATTCGTTCTAAGTTTTACTTATTTCAAAATATGCACAAGTTATTTACTTTTCGACGTTGATCAGACGGTAACAAATATACGCAATTTAAGGTCAGTTAATGAAATAGGTCAAATGACTATTCTTAGCTCAGAGAAATCAAATAAATCAATATGACTAACTTTAAGATGTAATCTTCATCGTCAAACTGAATTAAATCAGATTATATAATTAGAGATAAATCAATCTCTAATAATTCAATGTAAAGATTTTAAAAATATCTTTAACCGAAGTCAAAACGGTAGGTCGGATTTTGTCATCCAGAGACATATAATTTATGTTATCCTCCCATAGTCATCACTAGAGAAATTCAGTTATAGATTTGGATGCTTTTTCCATAGGATTTAGCTCATTTCTTCATATTTCTCAATAAGGCCTGATCTGGAGATCGGAGATTCCAAATTGCTTGGCGAGGTCAGAGATCTAGAGATTTGATGTTTCTCATTATTTGGTGAGGTCCAATCTAGAGATCAGATGTCTCACATTTTTTGGTGAGGTCCAATCCAAAGATCGGATGTCTCATATTTTTTGGTGAGATCCAATCCAAAAATCGGATGTCTCACATTAGGTATCCTGATTTGGTCAAAATTTTTATGGCCTTAATGTGGCTTTTCCCAATCTCATTTGGACATCTTGATTTTCTTCTTATAATCATTCTCGTTTGATCAACTTTTACTAATCTGGTTTAGATGAAGAAGGATTCTTCAATAAAAACTCTGGCTAGAACTTTATCTTTATTGGGATAATTTATTAAAAAAATTTTATTGATAGTATATTCTGAGATTTTTAGCATTCCATATCCTCGAAATGGTTGTGCCATCTAGATTTTCAATTCGATATACTCCTGAGTGAATTACTTTGGTAATACGATATGGTCCTTCTCAGCTCGGAGTGAGTTTTTCTTATTCTATAGGCTTCAAAACCTCAGCTCATCGGAGAACCAGATCGTCCTTATAAAAATTTTGGATTGCACTTGAGAATTGTAATATCTGGCTACTCTTTACTTATAAGCTGCCTGAGCTTTCTCTTATATTTCATCAAGTAAATCAAGATCATTCCTCAATCGATCTAAATTATTTTTGACATGAAAATTTTCTATTCTGATCGTAGGAAGATCGATCTCAATAGGTATCACTGCCTCTGTTCTAGACATGAGTTTAAAAAGTGTTTCCCTAGTTGGTATTCGAAGTGTAGTTTTATATGCCCAGAGAACATGATAAATCTCTTCCACCCAGAGTCCTTTAGCTTCAGTGAGCCTTATTTTTAAATCTTAAAGAATAGTCCTATTAGTGACTTTGGCTTCTCCATTTGACTGTGGATGTCCAATCGAAGTGAACCTGTGATCAATGTGGAGCTCAGAACATAATTTTTTAAACTTTTGATTATCAAACCGCCATCCATTATCAGTGATTATAACTTGAGGTAAACTGAAACAATAGATAATCGACTTCCATACAAAATTCCTCATATTTTTCTTAGTGATTTATGGTAGGGGCTCGACTTCTATCCATTTGGTGAAATAATCAATGGCTACCATCAAGAATTTCTTTTGTCCTATGGACATTAGGAAAAGTCTCAAAATATCCATTTCTCATATAGCAAAAGGTCAAGGTGCTGTAATAGAAATGAGCTCGGATGCATACTAATGTTGAATATTAGCATATATTTGACACTGATCATATTTGTTGACAAGATCGACAGAATCTTTTTGAATGATAGGCCAATAATAACTTTATCGGATTATTTTATAAGCCAAAGATCTACTCCCTAAATGATTACCACAGATTCTTTGATGAACTTCTCGAAGAGCATAATCAACTTCTGATGGTTTCAAACATCAAAACAGTGGAGAGGAATACAACCTTTTATATAACTAGTTATCTAGAATGACATACTATGGGGTCTGTCTTTTAATTCTTCTTGCTTCAACTGGATTAGCCAACAAAATCTCTTTGGTGAGGTACTCTATCAATGGAACAATCCAGCTGGGCTCATGTTTGATTTGGACAACAGGCAAGGCCTCAATACTGAACTTTTCAAAAATATCAATAGAAATATTTGAATTGAGCTTAGAGAAACCCGATGTGGCTAAATGAGATAGAACATCAGCACAAATTTTTTTTGACCTGAATATCTGTATGACTTTTAGGTCTTCAAAATTTTTTGATAATTCTTTCACATTATATAAATATTAAGATTAAATAAAATTTTTAGCTTTAAATTGATCTTGTACCTAACCGACGACAGACTGAGAGTCAGTGAAAACTTTGAGTTTTTTAACATTGAGCTCTTTAGCCATCTCAAGTCCTACAATCAATGCTTCATATTCTGCTTTGTTATTTGAGGTATCAAAATTGAATCTCAAAGCATGTTCAGTGACAATACCTTCTGGACTTGCTAGAATTAAACCAACTCTACTTTCTTTGGAATTAGAAGCTCCATCAACATGTAATATCCAATAAGAGTACATATTAACATTTTTCAAGTTTTTCAAAATTGGTTTTTTATTAGGAATAGAATATTCAATAATAAAATCAACCAATACTTGAGCTTTCAAAGAAGATTGAGGGCAATAATAAATATTAAACTCACTCAATTCAATAGCCCATTTAGTAATTCAATCTAAAGTATCAAGCCACTGCAAAATTGATTTCAGAGCTTGATCAATCAAAACTATGACAGAATAAGCTTGAAAATAAGATCAAAGCCATCTTGCTGATGTGATAAGAGCATAAATCAACTTTTCAATTTTAGAATATCGAGTTTCAGCATCTTTAAGTAGTTTACTTGTGTAATAAATCAGTTTTTATATCTCTGCATCACTTCAGATCAAAATCGAACTAACAGCATTAGCTGAAATAGATAAATACATGAATAACTTCTCACCTTCCATCGATTTTGATAATAATGAAGTGGATCTGAGATATTTCTTGAGGTCATCGAAAGCAACTCAATATTCATTCGATCAAGTAAAGTCTTTGACACATCGAAGAATTTTAAAGAAAAGAAGATATTTTTCAGCTGATCTGGAGATAAATCTGTTGAGAGAAGCTATTCGTCCAGTGAGCTATTAAACTTTTTTAATAAAGCTTGGATACTTCATTTCAAGTAGAGCTTAAATTTTTTTAGAATTGACTTTGATTACTTTTTGAATTACAAAAAAATCTAAAATTTTTTTTTGAAATCACCCTAAAAGCATATTTGTTGGGATTGAGCTTCATTTAATACTTGCGAAGTTTATTAAAGATTTCTTTCAGATCGATAATGTGTCGATCTGATTCAATGCTTTTCACCAATATATCATCAATATAGACCTCTATATTGTGATCAATTTATTGTTTGAAGATCTTGTTCATCAGGCGTTAATATGTGACACTTATATTTTTAAGACCAAAAGATATCATTTTATAACAATACAAATTTTTTTTGATAATAAAGATTGTATTTTTTTTATCTTCTGGCACTATTATTATTTGATTATAGTCAGAAAATATATCTATAAAACTCAGTAATTTATATTTCAAAGTAGCATCAACAAGCTGATCAATCCTTGAAAGAGAAAAATTATTCTTTGGATAAGCTTTATTGAGATCAGTGTAATTGATACAGATCCTCCACTTTTCATTGACTTTCTTAATCATGACAATATTTGCAATCCACTTCGGGTACTGAGCTTTTTTGATAAATTTGACCTTCAATAATTTATCAACTTTCTCATCTATTGCTTTCTGTCTTTCTAGAGCGAAGCTTCTTTTCTTTTGCTAAACTGACTTATGTTTTGGATCAATATTGATCTTGTGCATAGTAACATTAGTTGAGATTTCAGGCATGTCGGATGCTGATCAAGCGAAGATATCAGTATATATTCGAAGAAAAGATATCAGCTTCTCCCTTAGGTCATGCTTCTACAAAGATCCGATCTGAACTATTTTTTCTGGATCATCATCCAAAAGAACAGTGACAAGCTTCTCGACTGGTTCTCCTCGGTTCTTCTTGATATCAGTTTTATTTTCTTGATTGGATATTTTAATTGGTAAGACTTCCACAGGTCTCTTCATTTTTGTTGCTATCAAGAAACACTATTTAACAAGTATCTAATCTCTTCACATTTCTTCGACTCCATATTTAGTGGGGAATCAAACTAATAGGTGGTAGGTGAAAACTATAGTTTTAAGAGCATTGAGTTCAGATCGACCAAGAATTATATTATAAGCTGATGGCACTTTAATAACAAAAAAAGTAGGTCTTATTGTTGACTGGTGGGGTTCTGTGCCTGCAGTGACTGGCAAAATAATTTCTCCTTCTACTGTTACAAAATTTTCAAAAAAATCGATCAAAGGGATGCCGATCTACCTCAGCTGACCTGCCAAATTTATTTTTTGGAATGTATTATACAACAATATATCAACAGAGCTTCTATTTTGAACTAATATTCTTTTTACATCATATTTTACTATTATCGTAGAAACAACAATAATATCATTGTGAGGAGTTTGAACTCTTTTGACATCATCATCAGAAAATGAAATGATATTGTCTAAGTACTAACATTTTATAGAGATCCCAGTCACTTCAACTGCCTCTTTAGTTTTACCAAAGTACGAGATCATGTTGATAACTCCAGCCGTAGGTCTGTTGAGGTTATTTTCATTGTCTGGCTTATGCCATTGGTCGATAGCTTGATTGGCCCAATCTCGGACATACTTGCTAAATTGACCTCAGCATATCAGTGCCTCAATTTCATCTTTCAATTATCAACACTCCTCAGTATCATAGTCATGATCCCGATGATAGCGACAGTAGTTTCTTTTATCTCTTTTTGCTGGTGGGGCTGTCATAGGGTTAGGTCGGCAAAGATACCCTTAGTCCTCGATCTCCATCGATATCTGAGCTTGAGGGCCAGACAAGGAAGTGTAGGAATCAAATCACCGAGGTGGGCTTTCGGATCTCAAATTTTTTTAAGGTCGATCAGTATTGATTTGTTGATTTTTGTGGTTTTCTTCTTGAGACCACTTTTCCCTACCTTCTTCTTTCCTTGCCTGATGGAGTATGCTTTCTTCTTCTTCAGTCTGTGCATACTTTCGTATTCGGATGAGCATTTGTTTATAATTATCTGGATAGTTTTTGTTGAGGGAGAAGATCAGACGGTTGCTCTTGAGTCCCTACTTTAAAACTACCATAGTAACGGACTCATTGAAATTCTTGACTTCTAATGTAGCTGCATAGAAGCATGCAGCATAATCTCATAGATATTCACCTTCCTGCTACTTCACAGTAAAAAAATTGTTAATATTTTTTAGGTGAACTCTATTATTTTCAAAGTAGGTAACTAACAGCTTGGCTAACTGTTCAAAAGAAAAAATAAATCCTAACTGAAGGCCAGAGAACTAGATTCTTAGAGATTTTTTGAGGATATTGGGAAGGTGATACAGAGTAGGGCATCAAACGCCCCTTGCCGCCTTATAATCGCTCTAAAACCTTTTAAGTGGTCCAAAGGATCAGTGGAGCCATCGAATGACTTCACAGTAGGTATCTTGAATTGAAGAGATATCGGTTCATCAAAGATCTACTGAGAGAAGGAAGATCGTAGGTTGAAATCTCTTCCACTCTTTGAACTCCTGATCTGAATTTTTATTAATTTTTTCTCAAGATCTTGGATCTTTTGCCTAAGATCTTCTTTCACATTCAACTTTCTACTTGAAGCAGATGATTTTGCCCCCAAGGATTGATCTATAAGATCTAAAACATGATTATGAGGAGGATCTTGAGGAACTTGTTGCTAAGAATGATGAGATAGAACCATTTAAGGGGTGGCATCTTGTTGCTGCTCAGTGGTACGCTGAAGCTATTATATCGCAACAATGAGAGCTTGAACTTGCTGGACAAGAAAACTGAATTATTAGAGATCAACAACAACAGACGGTCGAATGACTTCTTGAGCATCTTTAGAAAAAAATGTAGTAGGTAGAGGATGAATTGGTGCTTTCTTGTTCACCAGTTTTTATTAAAAATTTTCAGATACCCTTCCTCTAGCGCCAATCTATTACTGCAAGACTCTAGAGGTGAGGTCGGTGTTGAGCCGAACTAAAGAGTTAAGGTTGAGCTTATCTGAATCACGAGTGAAACCTGCAAAAAAAATCCTAAAATCATAAGGTGCCTCCGATTTAGGACCCTCCGATGCTTAAGTCAGTTAGAGCCTTGAGAATAAGTGATGAAAATAGAGAAATAGAAAGCAAGAAATGAGAGTTTGAGATTAGAGAGAAATGGAGAGAACTTTGATTCCTCAGTGAAAAGTTTAGCAAAGTTTTGTCTCTGTGAGTTCAGACTTACCTTCCGGAGAGTACTCTGTCCTCCTTTATATAGAGAGAGCTTGCTTAAGCTTTAAGAAAAATTTGTTAGGCCATTGAAAATTAGTTAGGCCATTAGAGATCTGTTAGACCGTTATAACAGGATAGCTAGCTGTGCAGAGATTGTAGAATAGCTGTCCATGTAGCGATGAGCTAGAATACAGCTAGAAAATAGTTACTGCTGAGCTGGATGATTGCTGCTGGATAACCATCTAGAGTTCTAGTGGCACGTCGATGACTGACTGATATGAAATAGCTGACATCAGTAATTCTTTGAATTGGACGTCATGCCTTTAGTGTCAATAACCAAATCGGTCAAAAAATAAAGTAAGGTGATGGAGATCAGAAGCAAACTGAGATGAGCATCCTACTTATTAGCAGTTCTGTGGATTAAGTTGATTAGCAGATAACATTAAAAAAATAGGTCGATCGTAGGCCGATGTAATTTGAGAAAATATTTAACTCAGATAACAATCTGCTGCCACATGTTCTGATGATGATGATATCAGATAATATACACCAACAAGTGCTTAGGTTGTAGATGAACTAGTGGCAAAGGATAGCCAACCTATGACAACTTCTAACTTCACTGATGTTTGTAGGGGTTGGCCACTAGGTAAGGGGTTTTGTCTTGGGCTTTTATGGCCCATTTAAGGAATGCCAGCAACATTTTGAGTAGGAGAAATTCTTTGTGTACCGCCCGTAGTGTAGAAAATCTGACGTGGAGCACATCGCTTTGCTCGATTGGACCACATAGCCATTGCTTTTCAATGTCATTTAATATCCGCAATTCTACCTTTTTGTTTGAAATTTTGAATGATGAAAATGCCATTTTAAAAATTATAGCACCTTTTCTTAAAAATTATGACATCTTTTCACAAAAATTATAATACTCCTTTCTTTTTGAAAAAATTATGACACCCTTTCACAGAATTATGACACCTCTTTATAAAAATTATGACACCCCTCCTTCACAGAATTATAATACTCCTTCATAAAAATTATGATACTCCTTCATAAAAATTATGATATACTATGAAAAAATTATAACATCCTATGCAGAAAATCGTAATTTCAACGCAGGATGCCATAATATCAGCACAGGATATCATAATTTTTTTGGAAGAGAAGGGATGTCATAATTTTTATAAAAAGATATCATAATTTTTAATAAAATTTTCATCATTCAAAATTTCAAATGAAAAAAATAAAATTACAGATATTAAATATGCATAGGAAAGCGATGGCTACGTGGTCCAATAAGATGAAATGGTATGCTTCACATTAGATTTTCTATACCACGGGTGGTGCGCTAAGAATTTCTATTTTGAGTAGAGTGCCCAACACCCAAAACCAACCCAATTCAATAACATCTTGGATCTGACTTTAATAGCTAAACCAAACTCAAATAGCCAATCTAGTCCATTACCGTGGATGGAACTCAAGTTCCGGACTAGGCAATCCTACATTTTTGAGGCCCGAAAATGCCTCCAAGAAATATGCGACTCTTGTGTAGAATCATAAAAATCTTGGTCAGGAACCTTCGAGAAATGAGGGAGGATTACCTCCTTGGTTTTACCAATACTTAGTAATGGCTAGTCAATTCATTGGATGCCCCCTCCACTACTTTTGTGCCTTGTATTTTTTTGCTACCATTAGATTTGTGTGGTGATGCTTGTTTTCCTTGCTGCTGCTGGGGTACTCTGAAGGAGGATGATAGCTTGTGGCACGAGAGCTTATATGCAGGCGCCAAAAACTCTCCTCTCCTTTTTCATTTTCTAATTTTTCTCCGTGAATGGATAAGGTTTGGATGAAACTTTGGTACCACCATACGGAGCAGATGAACCCAGACCCTTTGGCCGTCGTCGATTCCGCTTTTGGGCGCTTGTTTTTCTAGTGAGATTTGAGAAAGCTCATCATGAGGCTAGCCAACACGGTGTCGCTGAATCATAGCTAGTGTAGCAAACACGTGTTCTTAGTTGGAGCCAAAACTAACGTCCAGAAGTGCTGTGCAAATCACATGTAATCTATTCCTGTATGCTCACAGTCACGCCTGCATGTCTTCTGCCACAGAATTGCTCATACTGGAAGCTTCCCAGTTATTGATGAGTTACCTGGACATCCATCACAAACTAGACACAAGGACAAGGGCTCAGGAGGCAGAGAATGTTTCTCGGGCATTCCATCGAACACTTCGCGCATCAGGCATTGCACAAAAGAATGTTGAAGCGATAACCGTGCTTGAAGACGGGTATGAGTCTGCCGGGAAAGATGTGGTGCTTTGTTGAGGGATGGCTGCGTGGAATGCAAGATGATTAGAGGTCAGGGAGTAAAGTTTTTAGGTTCGCCGGAGGAGCCGACTAGAGAAAGGGACGATCGTCGAAGCCACCGATCGGAGGGTTGGAATCCGTCAACTGGAGAGCTGGAGCACCCCAAAGAGAGGTTGGAGATCGAAGCCCTTGGCTTGGCACTTGGTAGGAAACGAACGATCGGAGGAGGTGAGATTTGGACTTCGGTGCAGGACAAAAATGATTCTCCTCAGCCCAATCCGTCAGCTCGACTCGAGTCTAGCGACCCAAGCAACCCATGTAAGCCTATTGCTGCAACTGGACCTGCAGATGTCTCGGTCAACCCAAGCAGTAAATTCTTTGTGCACCCGTGCAGTGCAGCAAAACCGCAGCATCCGGTCAAATTGAAGCATGCAGTGCAATTAATAATAAATTGAATATTTAATATTATTTAATTTTTTTATTAAATTTTTATTAATAAAAAAAATTTTCTTTCATTGAACAAAGAAAAAATAATATTATTATTTTTCGATACCTTACGTGACTTCTTGTAAATATACATAATATCTTGAATAATATATATGATTTTCTGTGTCTTTATATTACATCCTATTGATTATTATGGCTTCTTGATATCTTATATAACTTTTTATGAATATATATAATATTTTAAATAATATATATATTTTTTTATGAATATATATGATATTTTAAATAATATGTATAGCTTTCTGATATCTTATATGACTTCATGTCAATATATATGACATCCTGAATAATATATATAACTTTCTATCAATATATATAACATCCTGAATAATATATATGATTTACTATGAATATATATAATATCCTAAGTAATACATATGACTTCCTATATTTTTATATGATACCTATTACTTATTATAACTTTTTGATACCTTATTATGACTTTATGATACCTTACAAGACATCAAGAAGCTATATATATTATCCAGAATATCATATATAATTATGGAAAGTTATATATATTATTTATAATGTCATATATATTCATAGAAAATCATATAAGGTATCAGAAAGTCATATATATTATTCATGATGTTATATAAAGACACAAAAAATTATATATATTATTTGGGATATCATATATATTCACAGGAAGTCATATATATTCACAAAAAAATCATATAAGGTATCAAAAAGCCATATATATTATTCAAGATGTTATATAAAAATACAAAAAATTATATATATTATTTGAAATATCATATATATTCTCAGAAATTTATATATATTGTTTAAGATGTCATGTATATTCATAGAAAATCATATAAGGCATCAGGAAGTTATATATATTATTCAGAATATCGTATCAAGATATAAGAAGTCATAAAGACATCAAAAAGTCATAATAACTAGTAGAATATCATATAAAGATACAGAAAGTCATATATATATATATATATATATATATATATATATATATATATATATATATATATATATATATATATATATTGTTCAATATGTCATATACATTCACATAAAATCATACAAGGCATCAAAAAATAATAATATTATTTTTTCTTTATTCTACAAAAGGAAAGGATATTTGCATCAGTAAAAATCTGATGAAAAAAATTTGAGCGACATTAAATATTTATTTAATTATTAATTATTTTATGTTGTCTAATATGATTGGATGGTGCACTCTACATCAATTTTACTGCACCACATGTGGTGCATAAAGAATTACTTGTGCCACAAACACAATGCAATTTTATGGTGTTTTGTGCCCAAGCTATTTTATTTTACCAAAGTGGTCACAGGCAACAGAATTTTTTTTATTATTTTTTTATTATATATTTTTAAAAATACCTCTTTCTCCAACTTATTTTCAAAACTACCATCCACCACTTCAGCCCATCTTCAGGCCAATTGGACAGATGAGATGGAAAAATTAAAATCATCGCTCCCAATAGCAATTTCACTAAAATCGCCACCAAAATCGTTGCTTGGGCTGATGATTTCAGGTTCTTTTTTTTTTATTTTTTGGGGCAAATGGAGGGGGCGTTCGAGGGTGGCGCGGGCAACGAGGGTGTCGGGGTATGGTGTCAGAGGTGGGGAGCAGCGGTGGGCAGGAGGGGGGAGCACGGGGGGTGGGGTGTGTGAGAGCGGTGATGGAGGCTGCCGCGGAGGATGCAGGTGCAGATTCGTCGAGGGGCCAAAGGCCGATGCAGCAGATGGCACAGATGACCGAGGGGTCGGGGATGATGTTGGGGTGCCGGGGGCAGATGGTCGGGGGGTAGGGGCCGGAGCAGTCGGGGGTTTTGGTGGGGGGGTTGTGGCATGCGGGGGGAAGGAGAAGGAGAAAGAGAAGGAAAATAAATAAATAATAAATAAATAATTATTTTTAAAAAAATTATTTTTAAAAATTAATAATTTATTAATAAAAAATAAAAATAATAATAAGTATTAAAAATAATGATGATAAAATATTATTTTAAAAAATAATATTAAAAAATATTTTAAAAAAAGAATAATAATAATAAATTAAAAATTATAAATAAATAAAATTATAAATAAAATAAAAATATTTAAAAATAAATTATTTTTGTAATAAAAATAATTAGATTTTATTATTATTTTAGAATCTATTTTTTTCATTTTTTCCTTCTCCTCTAATAGCTTCGTGTCAAATATTATTATTATTATTTTTTATTTTTTGCTTCTCCTCCTGTGACTCTGTGTCGAGCACCCACACTCCCTCCCCTCAAGCACTACACACGGCTCCTCCATTCAAAATTTATTTTAAATTTTGTTTAAAAATATTTTTTCTAAAATAATTTTTTAAATAATTTTTTTTTAATTATTTATAATTTATATTTCATCAGGCAAACGGTCGGAAGGCCATGGGTGGAGTAGGGGGTTGGAGGATTGTGGCATATAGGGAACACTTTATATTTTTAAAATTATGGTGCCAATACAGTGATGCAAATAAAGTGATAGAAAGAGGAAAGGGGGGCTGGGCGTGAAATAATAATAGGATGTGGCTTCAAATAATAATATTTTATTATGAATCAAATAAAATTTAATTTAAAAATTTAGTAATAAAAATTTCAAATATAAATTTTTCAAAAATAATTTGAAAAAAGAGTAGGTGGGCGACATATTTTTAAATATTTTTAAATAATTTATTTTATTTTATTTTATATTTATTTTATATTTTTATTTATTATTTTTATAATAAAAAATAAATTTTTAAAATTATTTATCGAGTGGGGAAAAGAAAATCATCCTATGGTAGGGTGACTATATCAATCGCCTTATGGTAGAGTGACTTTATCTTGTTTGGATTTTTTTTTTAAAAAATCTGAAATCACTTTAGTGACGTCAAAATGATAGACCACATATAGGATCCTCATATTTTCCAGCATACACTTCTCTGTCATAGGTTCTTAGACAGCTTTTCTTCTCTAATTTGATTTCTAGACTAGACTTACCTTCTTAATTTGATTTAATCTCTGATTCTATGCACCCTACCCCCTGTGCCAGCACCCTACCCATTGCATCTCCATCTTCGAACCTTAAGCATTTTTTTAAAATTATTTTTTAAAAATAATATTTTATTATTATTTTTCAGTAAAATCGTCAGTCCAAATAGCGATTTCAGTGAAATCGCCCACCCAAGTGACGATTACAATAATAAATAAAAAATAATTTTTTAAAATTTATTTTTTAAAAATTTAAAAAATAAATTTTGAATGGAGGAGCCGTGGGTAGTGCCTGAGGAGGAGTGTGGGTGCTCGGCATAGAACCACAGGAGGAAAAGCAAAAAATCAAAAAAACTAATAATAATATTTGGCACGAAGCCACGAGAGGAGAAGAAAAAAAATGAAAAGAATAGATTTCTAAAATAATAATAAAATCTAATTATTTTTATTACAAAAAATAATTTATTTTTAAATATTTTTAAATAATATATTTATCATTTTATTTATTTTAATTTTTTTCTTATTTTTATTATTTTTAAGCATTTTCTTATTTTTCTTATTTTTAAGCATTTTTTCAATATTATTTTTTAAAAATAATATTTTATTATCATTATTTTTTAATACTTATTATTATTTTTATTAATAAATTATTGATTTTAAAAAATATTTTTTTAAAAATATTTTTTTTAAAAAATATTTTTTTATTTTTTATTTTTTTCTCCTCTTTCTTCTCCCATATACCACTATCGTAGAGATTTTTTAGTCAACTTTCTGATCTGTGTTGTAGCTACAACAGACTCATCATGGGCCGGTGATTTCAGTAAAATCACCACTTGGATGGGTGGTATGGATGAGTGAAGGCGGTAGTGCAGATGGTCAGGAGGTAGCGTGGGGGGCCACGGGGTGCAAGGGACCAGAAGGTGGGTGAGGGTGGCAGCGCAAATGGGTGATTTTTTTAAAAAAATAATTTAAAAAAATACACCAAACACCTCAAGTCCATTATGAGTCTAAGTTTACTGCAATAGCAACACAGATTAGAAAATTGACTTGGAACCATGGTTGCCGCTGTTCCTCACCTAATAATAAAATATTTAATTATTATTTTAAAATTATTATTTAAAAATAATAATTTATTTATTATTATTATTTATTTTTTAAAAAATAATAAATTATTTTAAAAAAATATTATTTTTAAAATAATAATAAAAATATTATTTTAAAAAAATAATTTTAAAAGACGCATGGATGAGTGTGGAGGAGCTGTAGGTGACATCGGAAGGGGGGTTATGGATGTTCAGCACAGAGTTGTTGGAGTTTAAAATAGATTTTTAAAATAATAATAAATTATTAATTTTAATAAATAAATTTTTAAAAAATTAAAAAAATATTTTTTAAAAAAAATATTTTTTAAAAATATTATTTTATTTTAAAAATATTATTATTGAAATTACTGGTCAAACGGTGATTTCACTGAAATCGCCGGTCCAACTGACGATTTAAGTGAAATTGCACACCCAAACGATGATTTCAATTAATAATAAATTATTAATTTTAAAAAATATTCTTTTATTTTTTAAAAAAATAATTTTAAAATATTTTTTAATATTATTTATAATTTATATATATATATATATATATATATTTTTTTTTTTTTTTTTTTTTTCGTTTCTCCCTTTTCTTCCTCCCATCCCCCTCCATCTGACTTTTCTCTGTCGGCAGCCGATCCGTGCCATGCCACCATCATCCCTCCATGCCTCCCCTCCCCCTCTGCACAGTGCGACCGCCGCCCCTCCGCACCTCTCCTCCTATGACCGCACCATTTACCGCTGCTCCACGCTCTCCTCCCCGTGTGGCTCTCCGTTTGTCGCACCTTCATCACTACCCCCAGCAGCATTCTCCTCCCGACATCTTTCCCCGCCCCCCGACTGCACTCCCTTCCCCTCAGTTCGCCCAAAAAAAAAAAAAAGGGGAAAATATTGTCGGCGCCAATGTAGCCATGAAATCTCGATTGAATCGGCGATTTCAGAGTGGACGGTAGTTTCGGAAATAAAATGGGAGAGAATGTACTTTTAAAAATAAGAAATAAATAATAATAATAATAATAATAATAACCCAGGCAACATTCCTGGAACACATGTTTCCACACAGCCGTACAACATTTTGCGAGTCTCTTTGACACAAGACTAGATATATTTATTGTTCTAACAAAATTAACAATATTCTGTATGAAAAACCGTACCGAATAATACACATGGATATGTCAATTCCTTCACCCTTTGTTGGTTGGTGCATGAGTTACAGACACAAGCATCATTTCCTATACAAGATTTGATCAGATTGTCAAGTGACAAACATGTAAGCGAACAAGTCATCTGATTCTATTGCTCGTCCCGTGAGTTTATTCTTCTCCCCACATTTTTCATCGATTTTTTTGTTTCCAAACATTTCATGAACCTATCAAAAAAAAAAAAAGAAAAAAGAATATATATGCCATTTTTTTAGCTTAAAGAAAATATTGATTTTGAATTTTTTTCTCCTAAAATGAATTTTGGATCTTTGTTTTGATGCAAGGCCCGGTGGAAGTGCTTTGTGCACCCAAATTTGAAGAAGGATAGCTGAATGATGCAATGCAGTTGGGTCAAAAGAAAAAAAAAATCAAAATAAAACAATGAAATCAAACCCCCCACTGTTTGTCTAATGCCGCGAGAGGTCATCGCAGCTTGCTGTTTGTTACGTACGCTTGGTTAGTTATTAAAAAAATATTTTTTTATTTTTTAATTTTTAAAAAATAAAAATTAAAAAATAATATTTAATAATATCATAAAAATTAAAATTAAAATTAAAATAATTACTTTATATATAAAATAAAAATTTTTATTTTTTAAAATTTATTTTATATTTTTTTGCTTCTTCATGTCTAAAATTTCAAATCAAAAAAATAAAGAGTTCGAATCTTTCTTCCTCGTCGAACTCTTCACCTCCCTATCTTCTTCTCCCTTCCTTCCCATATCCTTCTTTTTTATCGAATTTTTTACCTGTCGCTTCCAAATATTACTTTTTATTTTATAACAACGTAGTTATTAAACATATTTTTTATTTTTATTTAATAATAAAAATAAAAAAATAAAAAAATATTTTTTAAAAATTAAAAATTAAAAAAATATGATCAAATGCATCTTTAATATTTGTGCTGCACTATCTAAAAAGAAAATTTGTAACAAACTATTTTTTTTTTCAACCAAACACTCATTGGATGACATTTAGAAGTTATAACTGGTTCTTGGGAGAAGTGCTACATTTGGAAGTTGAATGACGTGGAGTAAAAGCAAGGCAACCTACTTATTTCATCTTTTTTTTTCAATCAAACTTTCATTGAATGACATGGATCAAATCATTTTTTGGAGAAGGACAGAACAAGCATTTTGGAACATCACTTGTTACCTTCCAACTCATTTCCTTTACTTAATATAGGAACAAACTATTCTATCACGTTATGTGAAGTAATTGAGAGGTAGAAATAAGTTATTGCATCTAATCGAAAAAAAGAAACGTTCTTTCTCATTTGGAAGATTTAATAATAATAAAATAGATTATAGCTCCATCCTTTAGAATCCTCTCTAGTTAAAAATTTTTATTAAATTTCTCAAGTTATATAGTTGATTTTAATACCATCTGTTGGTGCAAGAAATTGTCCAACATTGGGACAATGAAGTTGATGATAAGATGGGTCTCCTAAGTACATGACCTACAAAAAAATTCAAATCGAAGATGGCTCTGACGAAGATCCTCCGATGCTTAAGTCAGAATCCGGCAACAGAAGGAAAAGAGTGAACGTGTTGGGAGAGAAGAAATTTCATATGTTGGGAGTCCCCAGTAGGCCTTTATTTATATATCGAAGCTGAAGAGCCATGAGAGGAAAGAGAATTAGATGGTTAGCCTTGACTTATCTAGAAAGATATGGCCATTGTCCTTCCCTTATCTGGAGAGATTTTATTTGTTATTCCTTCTTATCTGCTTTGCTATCAGTGGTCGTTTGAATTTTGAAAAAGATACGAGATTTGAGGATCTATGAAAGTCAATCCTTCCTTGTAGGCTTCACGTCTTTGTTTAGGACGAAATTACCCCCAATAATAGCCCTCTACTTTCGAGTTCGAGTTAGAATTGAGTCGGACGAAAGGAGTACTCTAGCTTTGTCGAAGACGTACTGTATTTATAGCTTTCAATGAGGTGAGGCATCACATCATCTCAATGTTTGCAACTTTATAGTTGTCGAGGTCTTCATCAGCTCTACTTGCTGAAAAATGAGGGACATTCGAAGGTCCTTATATGTTACCCCTCATTTGTTGTCGGAGTTCATAGGCTGAGGATTTTTATTTGCTAGGATGGTCAGAGGTCGTCTCGTTTAAAAGCTGATCAAAGACTCTTTCAATTGACTGGCCGATCAAAGGTTATTTTTTATTTTCGAGACTGAACCGATTAAAGGTCGTCTTTCTATTTACTGTGGCCTTAGGGATCTCAAGCACCTCTCGAAGGGCATCAGAGATCCGAAGGTCCTCATAGAGTCTAGTCTGCTATGACCTCAGGGATCTCAAGTGCCTCCCGAAGGGTATCAAGGATCTGGAGGTCCTCACAGGGTCTAGTCTGCTGTGGTCTCAAAGATCTCAAGTACCTCTCGAAGGACATCAAGGATCCAAAGGTCCCCACAGAGTCTGGCCTACTGTGGCCTTAGGGATCTCAGGTGCCTCCCAAAAGACATTAAGGATCTGGAAGTCCCCACAGGGTCTGATCCACTATAGCCTCAGGGATCTCAAGCACCTCTCAAAGGGCATCAAGGATAAGGAGGTCCCCACAGGGTCTGATCTACTATGGCCTCAGGGATCTCAGGCACCTCCTAAAGGGCATCAAGGATCTGAAAGTTTCTACAGGGTCTGGTCCGCTGTGACCTCAGGGATCTCAAGTGCCTTTCAAAGGGCATCAAGGATCCAAAGGTCTCCGTAAGGTCTGATCTATTGTGGATTCGGAGATCCCAGGCACCTCCCAAAGGGCATCAAAGATCCGGAGGTCTCCACAGGGTCTAGTCTACTATAGCCTCAAGGATCTCCGATGCCTCTCGAAGGGCATCAAAGATCCGGAGGTCTCCACAGGATCTGATCCGCTGTGGTCTCGGGGATCTTAGGCACCTCCCAAAGGACATCAAGGATCCGGAGGTCCCCACAGAGTCTGATCCATTATGGCCTCAGGGATGTCGGCACCTCTCGAAGTGCATCAAAAATCCAGAGGTCCCCAGAGGGTCTGGTCTGCTGTGGCCTCGAGGATCTCAGGTGCCTCCCAAAGGGCATCAAAGATCTGGAGGTCCTCACAGGGTCTGCTCCGTTGTGACCTCCGAAATCTCAGGTGCCTCCCGAAGGGCACCAAAGATCCGGAGGTCCCCACAGGGTCTGATCCGCTTGGGCCTTAGGCATCTCAAGTATCTCTCGAAGGGCATGAAGGATCCAGAGGTCCCCACAGGATCTGATCCGCTGTGGCCTCAGGGATCTCATGTGCCTCTCGAAGGGCATCAAGGATCTGGAGGTCCCCACCGAGTCTGATCCACTGTAGCCTCAAGGATCTTAGGCACCTCCCGAAGGGCATCAAGTATCCAGAGGTTCCCACAGGATCTTCTTCCTCGTTGGGGTACAAAAGGGCCATCCGACCTCTCTCCTATTAGGGCCATTGGAAGGGCCTTCCTTATGGATGTTGATTCGCTGAAGAGTAGGCACGACCTTCGGGGTCCTATAGGTTATCCCCCACTACTTGATTGCCGAGGTCTTGAGTTACTGATTCTGTTTCAGTCGGTCTTCCTCCAACTAACTTTCATTGGTTGGCATTTTAGCTTCAAGAAGCTCGGCTTCTAGAGATTATCCTTTAGGAGTTTGATTTTCGGGAGCTTACTCCTAGAGGGTCGACCTTTGGAGGTCGATCAGGGTTTGACCTTTTCGAATCGGCTTTAGGCTTGATCTGGTGATGAGCTCTACTTGGTCCTTCATTTTAGCTATTGCCTTTTGCTTGATAGTCCAGCCTTAGCTTACTCAAATTGGTCCTCACTTCAACTTAAGTGCTTGAAGACCTGTTGTTCAAAAAAAAATAATACAAGATAATAGATATGGTCTGAAATTCTTTTATCATGAGAGTTGTGAGCTCTATTTAAGAGCTCTTGACTCCTTCCAATTATTTGTTTTAGTTTGAACTAGAGCTTTGCCTTAGTTTGGGCCTATTTTTGCTTCGAATTAGCCTAATTTTGAGCTCTGATCGATCTAGATCTAGGCTCTGGTTGGTCTTATTCTAGGCTCTGATCGGTCTGGATTTGAGCTCTGGTCGGCCTTAACTTTTTCCTCAGCTCGGACTTGATTTTTGCCTCAGCTCAAACTTGATTTTCTCCTCGGCTCGGTCTTAATTTTAGCCTCAGCTCGGATTTGATTTTCTCCTCGATTCAGACTTGATTTCTCCTCAGCTCGGCCTTGATTTCTTCCTCGGCTCAGATTTTGCTTGGGCGTCCTATGGTCCTACAAGAAGAAAAAGAGAGAGGATAGTGGATGGAGGCTTAAGAGCCTTTAACCATGAGTATTTGTTTGAGAGCTCCAGAGTTTTGCTTAACTCCTTGTTATTTGGCTTAAGCTGGATATGCACCTTAGATCACTTTAATTTCTTTCCTTTTCTTTTCTTCTTCTTCTTTTGGACTAGCAGGTGGGGACCACCTTGGTGCCATGAGATGCGTCGTCCAACAGAGGGGTGCGCATGGAGGCGTTGGCCAAAGAAGAGGCGCTGGAGACATTATCGACTAAGGGAGAGGTGCATGCCGAGGAGGCATCGGTCGAAGGGGCATATGAGAGGCATTGATCGAAGAAAAGGTGCCGAAGATGTCCTTGGCCAAGGGAGAGGTGCATGCTGAGGAGGCATCGATCGGAGGGGCACGCAAGAGAAGCGTGCAGCCGTTCACAGAGATCATGTAGAGGCAGCCTTAGCGCTGGTAGGGAGGGAGGTGGTGCCACTTGCGGACTGCCGAACTTGGCTTTGGTGTGGACCGAAGATGCCCAAGGCCATCGATCTGGCAGGGCTTGATACGTACGGGGGTGTGGGAGGTGTGGGGCACCGATCTGGCCTCAATGCTGGGAGAGATCGTGCGAGGGAGGGGAGGCGGTGCTGCTCATAGAGGAGCTTCGAGGTTGCTGGCCCCGGTGCCAGCAAAGGCGCGCATGCACGCGGGAGAGGCTGATGATCGCCGGTGCCTTTTTCCCCTCTTTCCCACTTCTTCTCTCTCCCTCTTTCTTTCTTTTTTTTTTCTTGTCCGGATGTGCCACTTGTGGGGGGATGTCAAGAGTTTAGATCTGAATAGAGTCGATGTCGAGAGTAGGAGGGGCTTGGATCTAAGCAATGGATCAGGATATTTTGATGGTGGTGTCATGATGTCATCATACCTTACTTGTTCTATGCCTCTCTTTTCTTCTTTAGTTCCTGATATGAATCTCCTTCCTTGTTTGAATTCTGCTTTAAAATTTAAATTTTTGAATATAAACAAAGAAAGGGAATAAAATAATTTAAAAATCAAAGATAATTTGGATCGCCAACCCCCTAGCTTCGAGCCCGATTTAGATGATTTAAAAGGCACCGATCGATTTGGGGGCAATTAGATCCGATCAGCATTGGTCGATTTGTGGATGGCCAGACCATCTCGATGTTGGACCAGTGCGATGAAATTCTTCTAATTGAACATTTGCTCCTTTCTATAAGTGGGCCTGGGTCTTTCCTTTAGCATCAATCTATTGATGCATATTTTCATCTCGAGGTTGGATCAGCTAGAGTTGGACAGTGACGGCAGGTCGGCGACGATCGGACATTGGCAGTAGGACCTATAAGAAAAATCTCTAATCGAAGGTGGCTCCGATGGAGATCTTCCGACGCTCAAGTCAGAAATCTGACAACAGAAAGAAAAGAGTGAGCATATTGGGAGAGGGAGATTTCATACGTTAGGAGTTTTCTATAGGCCTTTATTTATAAATGGAGGCTGAAGAACCGTGAGAGGAAAGAGAATCAAGTGGTTAGCCTTGACTTATCTGAAAAGATATTGTCATTATCCTTCCCTTATCTAGAAAGATTTTATTTATTATTCTTTCTTATCTGCTCTGCTGCCAGTGATCGTTTGAATTTGGAAAGATGCACGAGATTTGAGGATCCCTGAAGATCAATCCTTCCTTATAGGCTTCATGTCTTCGACGATGACAAAATCACCCCCAACACCATCCTTTGTCCTGTTAGCAATCCAGCATTGTCATTACATTATTGCAAATAATATAAATATTATTTTTAAATTCAAAATCTTCCATCAAATTCAAGCTCCTCTTTCAATTTCATATTATTATTATTATTATTATTTATTTATTATTATTAAAATTAAATAATTATAATCATAAATTACAGAAATATCTTCTCAACTTTAGTCCAATTTCATTGATATCCTCTCAATTTTAAAATACATCAAACTAATCATTCAAATTTTTAAAATATTTCAATATAGTCTTACCAACAAATGATATTAATTTTCTATTTCAATAGATAAAAATCTCTTTGCTCATATTGGATGGATCATTGGTAGACAAGGGATGGAGGTGAAAGGAGTTGCCATGGAGGGTAAAGATGACATCATTAAGGTCAATGTGGAAGGAGAGGATAGTATCAAAGACTTCATAGGTGGGATTAGAGAAAGAGGATGAGGATGAGGAAAAGGAATTAGATGGGAGAGCATTTATGTGTGGACTTAAAGGAGGAGGAAGATGATGAGGAGAAATGGATGAGAAATGAGAGAAGAGAGAAAGAGGATCTCCTGACAAAGAGCGGCGGTAGAGGGAGCCACTACGGAGAAGGGGTCATGAGAGGACTTGGAGGAAGAGAAGAAGTGGGTGAAGAGAAAAAGGAGGAAGAAGAGAGGTCATGAGTGCACTTGGAGGAGGTAGAGAATGAGAGAAAAATATTGATGAGAAGGAAGGAGAGGTCCCCGTAAGGAAGAGATGGAGATAGTAGGAGCCACCATGAAGAGGAATATGGGCAGACTTGGAGGAGGATGAAGAGAAATGGGAGAGAAAAAAGAGGATGGAGAGTTTGTTGGTGAGATGGGCAAACGTGGAGGAAGCCACTATGAAGAGAGAAGGTTCATAAGTGGGCTTGATGGAGGATGTGGAGGAGAAGTAGGCGAGGAGAAAGAGGAGGAGGAGAAATGAGGGATCATCGATGATGAATGGATGGAGGTAGAGAGAGTTATCATGGAGGAAGAAGGCTCATGGATGGGTTTGGAAGAAGAGGAGAAGAAGGAAATAAAGAGAAAGAGGAGGATCGAGAAGGAGGGACGAGAGACGTTGGTGTTAGAGGTGAAGGAGGGGAGCAATCCAAGAGGAAGGAGAAGATGGAAGATAAAGATAATTTGATCATTTTATAAATTAACAGTATCATTTTATTAATAAAGATAAATCATAAAATTATATTAGAATATCTTAAAATATTTAAAAATTAATTTGATATATTTTGAAGTTGGGAGAATATACATGAAATTGAGCTGAAATTGAGGAGTGTTCCTGTAAGTTATCCTGATAGATGTAAGGTTATGTTTGGTACATCGTCAAGCAATCTTGGAAGGTAATATGCATTACCTTCAAGATAGATTGACATCATTAAATTATCAGTAATATTGATTACTGTGTTTGATACATGTAGATAATGTTACAGTAAAATTACTGAAAATTTTGATTGACATATTTGGTATGATAATCAGATTACAGATCATATGAAATCAAATTCCTAAAATATCTCCCTTAACCTAATAATAATATAATATAATATAAAAAATATAATATAATATAATATAATATAATATATTATATTATTATATAATGATATTTATATAATTATTATAATATAATATAATATATTTTAATATAGTATGTTATAATATTATATTATGATATTATAATAAACTATTGTAATATAATATATTATTTAATAATATAATAATATAATATATTATACTATATTATTATATATAATAATATTATATTATATATTATGTTATATTAATAAAATATATTATTATAATATATTATTATATTAATATATTAATATATTATAATATATTATAATATAATAGTATGACAATATAATTAATATATTGTTATATAGAATAATATTTATATAATATATATTACAATATATTAATATAATATATAATATTGTATGATAATATAATAATAAATTAGTTTAATATAATATAATATACTATATTATTATATATAATAATATTATATTTTAAAATTTATTATATTAATATAAGATTTTAATATAATATAATATATATTATTATAGTATATAATAATAATATAATAATATATAGTAATATAATATTATAATAATATAACATAATAATATATTATTATAATATTTAATAATATAATAATTTACTGTTATATATAATAGAATTTATATAATATATATTATAATATATTATCACATGCTATATTATTATAATATAATATAATTACTATAAAAATATAATAATGATATAATAATAGTATATTATATTATAATATATTATATCATATTATTATATATAATAAGAGGAAGATGAGAACCGTCGGAAGAGGAGGGTGGAGGGTGGAGGGTGGAGGGATGAGTTTTATATAATTTTTTTAAAAATAATTTTATTTAAAATTTTTTATAATATTATTTAAAAAATATAATAAATATAATAATTTAACAAACACATTTTAAATTATCTGCAATTTGGGTAGATTACGAGATGCCAAACACAAACGCAACTTAAGGGTAACCTAATACGCGATACAAAGCCATTGGGGTGCTCTCTCTTCTCCACAGGTCACCTAGGGAATAAAAGGTCTCTTCTCTGTGATCTCTCTTTCTCTCTCCGTAGGAGGAAGGGGAGGGGAAGAGATGTCGCTGACATGCGTCAAGATGTCGGAGGAGGTGTGGCTGACCTGCCTCACCCACGCACTCACCACGGAGACGGAGGAGATCATGGGCCTCCTCCTCGGCGATATCCAGGTAACCTCCGCTCCCCTTTTCCTTGCTCTTCCTCCCCATTCATCGCATCAAGATCGAATCTTGCACGCGTCTTGAGCTTCTTTTTCCGGGTTCTATTACCGTAAAAACTTCGCTCGATTTTGTTGTGGTTTTATGTTCTTGGGCTTCCTAAGTCAGATCTATCCGGTGATGGAGTTGGATTAGGAGCCGATCCATTGGATTCGATTTGTTCCTCGAAGTCTTCTGACGATTTTTGCAGCAGCAGTTATTAGGTTTTTCTTGCGTTGTGCGTTTCGATAATTCCGGTTTCTCTGTCCCGCCCATAACGTGGTTGAGAGAGAGAGGGCTCTTTAGATTTGGTTACTTTTTCTGGACAAATTTTGCGCGATGAGTCGCTTCCCTATAAAAAATCGCGTTCGCAGAATTTTTCAGCGAAAAGGAAAGCTTTCTTTTTAGAATTTCTCATTGCTCCGTTTTTTTTTTAAAAAAAAAAGAAAGAAAAAAAGTTTATTTCCTCGTGTTTCCGGAAGAGGAATCGTACTGTCCGAAGGTCACGGGCCTTCTCTTCAGAGATTATATCTCTAAGTAACCTGCTTTTGTCTTTCTTGGCTACTTCTTTCTACTTTCCTTGCTACATAGATCGTAAAAAGATCAAATCTTGCGGCGTGTTTTCTGTTTTTTTGGGATTCCAATGCCGTCCATTGCCTGATTTTTGTTGTTCCTTTTCCCCCTCTCGCTGATTAGGTACTTAGTATAAGGATAGAGTTCGGGCCTTCGGGGATCGAGATTGGATGTGTTTGAGTCGCTTATCACAGCATGCTTTTGGTCATTGATGAAGTTATTAAAGTCTTACTGCGTTATGAGTCAGGATTAATCTGGCTTTTCTTTACCATTTAGAGTGTAGTCGTGGGAATAGAGTTGTTTGATTTCTGTTACTTTTGAAAATCTAAGTTTTGATTCGTTCCTTGGTTTTTGGAAAGTTTGAAATATTGTTCTGGGCTTTTATATTTCTTGGCGACAAGTCTGATGCTCAGCAATATTTTAAGATTTGCAGTTTTCTTTTTTGAACACAAAGTTCTGTTATTGAGAACTTCACCTTGTTCTAATCCATTTTTTTTCTTTCCTGTTGATAATTAAAAAAAAAAGAACTATATGTCTTGATATGAGAATTTAGTGGGGATTTGGGAATTTCATATAGAGAAAACTGTAGTCAGAGCTTCTTCCACTTCACCATAGGTATATGATACAATTAGGTGGACTGCATGAAGCTCCATGAGGGCAACTTGCTTTCCCTTGGATCAAATACTTGAGAATCACTAGGTAGGGGATAGCGTCCATCATATATCCAGTCTTAATCCACATTGTAAAGGCTGCTATATGTGTATCATATTGTGAGAATGACCTTATAATGCTATTTTCCTTAACCGTGTTACTACTTACTGGTATCAAAGAGTTAAGACTTAAGAGTCATGTATTTGCAAATATGAGGACTAGTTCTTATTGTATTTGAAAGTTGGCTTCATTTTTCTCCTAGTTTTTTTCTTCTTTTCTAGCTCATGTATTTTAGCATACGGGATTGGTCATATATTGCTTGCAATGGAATAAGGTTGCAGGTTTATTACATGCATTTTCTGCTTCAGTTCTGCTTCTCTATCTTCTTTATTTTTTCTACAAAAATATTTTGAGGAAATGTTGATCTTTACTGACAAGAAGGGATAAAGATGAGTAGAGGGAGAGAGAGAACAGTATTAGGAGGAGATGAGTAAAGAGAAATAAACAATAAAATAAACATGATGGATTGCTAGAGCGAGACTTGACGCTGCATGATATAGGAGATAGTGATGGAAGGCTTATTCAGTTTCTTTGGTTCTGAACAGTTTTTCCTAAGACGCAATATGGTTGAAGGGCTTGTTGCTATGTTAGTGGTCTTGAAGACAGGAAGAAAGCAGATGATCAGCTTTGATGGAAGTCATGAGGAAGGTTGAATAAGTTTGTAGTAAGGACTTCTCTAGCCAGCTAAACAATGGCAGAAGAATTTGTTAAGCCAACCTCTAATACTTGGGGGAATAAGACTTGAATTTGTGATCAATATACATCTAGTTAAAGAGATGTCTGATTTTTTTTTTTTTTTTTTTGCCTGGGGGGTAAGTGGGTGGGAGGGTGGGATTACTTATGTTTATTTGTTAGATCATTGAGTTTTGTAACATGTGATAGACTGTGATTGATCTCATGAATAGTTACATTTCTACAGATGCATTGTCTTGTATCTATTTTTGGTTCTTGAACTTAATGTGCATGTGCTACTTGTATGGGATTACTGCAAGTTCTATTATTATTCTTCAGGAATTTTAAGATTTATTTAATTTACTTCTGTTTCTAGTTCTGTAACCTATTTATCTTTTAAACTACAAATGATTACTATGGCAGTCACTTACCATTACTTAGTTGGGCTTTTCATGTTTGGCATTGCAAATTTTGTAGTACATGAATGGTGGAAATGCAGCTGCTCTGATCTGGGGAGCATCCCCACAAATGCGGTCTGATCGTAAAAAGGATCGAGTGGAGACTAATCCTGAGTTGTTGGCTGCAGCTTCAGCTCAAGCTGAGATATCCATCATCGCATTTTTAGATATTTTTCTCTTATATCCCAACCTGTGCAAATTATATTAGTTTTGGAAGTTAAACTTGACCCTTTAGCACAGAATGACACTGACAACAGGAAGGACAACAAGGGTAATTGGGTGGTACCATTCACACCCTCATATTACAGTTCTTCCATCTCATGTAGGTAAGTTGACAGTAATAATGACTACTGTAAGTTATGGCTTCACAGAGCTATTGTCAAGGATGTTTTTAATTTATAGTCAAACCACATTAGGTCCTGCTTGCTGTCTATTATCTTTTGTTTCGCAAGTGGTATTCGCTGTGCTCAACTTATTATAGTTTGTTCAATCTTTTCATTTGATTGTTTTTTCATTTGGCGTCGACCATCGGTTGTCATGATGAACCTTGCAAAGTAGTAGTTTAACGTATGTGCGGATTGGAGGAGGGGATATTGCTACATGAATGAAATTGTTGTTTAGGCTAAAATGTGGTAACAGTACTCAAATTTTGTAATTAAAGGATTTTTTAGAAAGGTGGGCTTTTTGTTGAAAGAGGATAAAAAATACAACATATTTTCTTATGGGGTAAAGAAGAATGATTGAAATAGGGTATCAAGATATTTATATCATAAATTTTCTGATTGCTGAAGAATGGTGATTGTACTATGATGTTATCATTGATTTTGATTGGGGTGTTCAAAATGATTTTTGCTGTTGCTGTTTGGCTGCTTCTGTTGTCTTACTTCTTAGGGAACACGAGGGCCTAAAAATCTTTGAACAATACAGTATATTACTTTCAGATCTTATAATCTGACCCATGTCATGCTACTCAATACTTTTTAGTACAATTTATAGTCTCTAGACTACTTGCTAACCTACTCATTCGGAGTAGTGTTGCAGTAAATGAAGGCATATGGCAGCTTGAATGTTTGTTGATAGCGTCCTGCCACTTCCATTATCTTACACCTTAGAAAACAACTAGGGAAGAAAAGTCTTTGAACAGCACAGTGTGTTACTTTCAGAATTTATGATCTTACCTATATCATAATATTTGGATACTTTTCAGTAAAATCTGTAGTCTTTAGAGTATTTACTAGCCTACTTATTGGTTGTTTACTCGGTTCCAATTATTAAAATAATTATTTGCCAATTGCATATGCCCATCCTGCATTTAGAACTTATTATGATTTTTGGTGTAGTGCATCTTTATATTTGACAATAGCATTTCAATGAATGTTTTTGATGAGTTATATCTGTTTTTGTTTATGCATCAGAAATGTAGTCCTCTTTTTTGAATGAATTTAAGTTATTTGCAAGAAAGGATATCCCTTGATTGTATCTTTGAAATCTACAACTTGCAGATGTTCGTACCCAGGCAATGTATCAGTTGCTAGATCCTGGTTTTATTGGACTGATCTTTTCTTGCTTTAGCGAGGATGCTCAGAAGGCCTGTCTTCAAATTTTGTTCTTTTTTATTGTACAGTTGCAACAGGATTCCTCTGTGGCTCAATAACTGCTTTGAATTTCCTCAGATTGGAAGAATTCAAGTCATTGCTTTCCAATCCTTGGATGGGAAACAGAGGCATGTGTCCCCTGTTACTAATAGTTCCGTTATAGAGCTTGAATCATCTTGGAGTTCCTCAGAGAATATGGCATCAACATCAGGGTCTGCTTTGACTGAAAGCTTTGAACAGGACACTGGGGACTCTAGAGCGACCAAAGCTACCAAGGTTCGGTTGGCTGATGCTCTTTTCTTTCATAATTTCAGTTCCTTTCTCAATGACTCCTCTTTTCTGCACCAATGAGATAGTGAACAAATGAACCCCAGATAGAGTAGATGGCTACATCTTACCTTAGTTGGGTTGTCTATTAACCATATATACTTGAGCAGCTGAGTGATCTGAACTTTACAATCCATTATAATACCAGTTTTAGTAATCTAACTGCCTTAGGTGCCTATGCGATTAGCTAAATGCTTAGGTGGGGTGTACTGTCTTGGCTACATGCTCCTGGGCTGGTGTAAGTATCTAGATGTCCACTGGAGTTTCTAGATGGTCAACTAGTTGATGAGTAGACCAGCTAGAGTCTGCATGTTGTCCATGTCTCTGTAGATCAAGGTCTGCCATACCGGTTGGTACCATACCATACCAGGCAATACCGTACTGGGTATTCCATACCATACCCAAGCTATTAAATCTTTGGAGTATATCTTATCGTAGTTAACCTATAGTTATTTGTACTCTAACTCCTTGAATCATTTATGAAGAATTTATTTGGGAGTTAAATGATTGACGTTTTTCCATCATTTGTAAAATGGATAATTGATGCATCTAGCTGTAACTGTTAAGCTGCCAATTAATGATGCAAGTTTGATTAGTTATGGTAGTTTTAGAGCTCTCTATGCTGCTCAGCTGCCTGGGCATTCTGTAGGTTATGAACTAATGGTGGTGGAAGACTTGCTAAGACTGCTTTAATGCCTTGACTACCTTCATGTTAACTCTCCATAAGGACCCTGCTGTTAGAAAACGTGCTGGGACTGATACTCGTGGGTGATCGAAATTTTCGTGGGTTGTTGCTGTGCTTAATACTTGGTAATGAAGTGTTGGTGGAAAATAACACTAAAGGCTTCCTTCTAGGGTTAAATCATGCTTGCTTAGTTCATCAATGAATTGTCAAATTTCTAGCACAAGGCTCATTATCTTCAGCAAGGGAGAGTAGATACCTGAGATCTTGTGACTTGTGCTATGTTATGATCTACGCATTGCAGTCTCACATGCTTCTTTATTGATCTTATGAATTTCTCTACCATGCTGATTAGTCTTAGCTCAGGCAGTTGGCATCCCTTATCTCATGGGAGTGGTCCTGGGTTTATTCGAACTTGTGTGGTGGCATCCCTGCTGTGTTTCTCAAAAAACTGATTTTCATTTTTAGCATTGTATCATTCACGATGCTTGAAGAAAAGTACTTCATAGCTTTTCAATATGTGTATGGACTTTTGAGTACTGAATCTATTTTGGCTTGAGTATACAGAAGTATTGACAACCAGGGCATTCTGTTTTACATTGTACAAGTGTTCCTTGTATGATCCGAAATAAGATATGTCATATGTTGTTTAGGTTGGGGGAAGATCTTCAGATTTAGAGGAGTTCTTTTCTCATGCTGATGTCAATTATTTAGGGAAGCAGAGAATGAGAGGAAACTCTCTTGTTGCTTACAATGCCAACAGCGCACATAACATGGCAGCTGATATAGATTCTCCGGATATGACACCAAGCATACAGGAGGCTTTGCATCGCTCTAATTTGGACATGAGGTATCAATGAATATTGTATTGTCGCTGTAACATTGAAATATCTGGTGGTGGATTGATTGTGTCTGCTCACTTTGTATGCAAAATCAGTCACACGATACATGCCTCTTAAGTGTGAACACTCATCTTATTATCTGATATAAATTTTTAAAATTTATACAATTTAATTTTCAAACGTAAGCATTGTCCCCTTACTCTCATGAACCAACAGTTTTTCTGTACTTTTTTCTTATCTGATGGGGTGTGGGGTGTTTCTTTTGGATGCATCTTTTATAAATCTTTATACTTTATTCCCTAGTTTCTGATTCCATGTTCTGAATCATATTATTTTAATACTCATAAGCTGTCATATCATTTTGAATACATGTGTATATAATTTAGGTTGTGTTTGGCATCCCTGCCAGTTTTCTATTTCTTAAAACCTCAAAATCAAAACTTCATTTCCCTTTCTTCTAAATTTTTAAAGCATAAACATATCTGGTGTAGTCGATTATTTTTAAAAAACATAAACATATTTTCCATAGGCGGTGGTGATAGGGAAGTGATGGTGGCAGTGGCAGTAGTGGCAGGAAAGAAGTTGAAAGCTACTTTTAATAGCTTTCAATTATTTCAATGACCAGACTAGAGTTTTTAGAAATGACGGAAAAAAAAAAAAAAAAAAGGAGAAATCTGCTCAAACAAACAGTACTTGTTATGTTTTAATTTTTTAAATTGAAAAGCAAAAACTGTAGTCATGGCAAACAAGGCCCTAGTTACTACACAAAAAACTTTACGGGTAACCTCGATGCTTTGATCATAAAATATCTACTTGCTTGAGTTAATCTTAAATATGCTTATAATTTAAACAATAAGTGGACGTATATCTGATAGAATATATCCATGATTTGCTTGTCCGAACACACATTCATATGGTCTGCATGCAGTCAACATATTTTGTTGAAGAACACCCTTTTCCAAATGTTACATCTTTCCATCCTCATGATAGTTTCTTTCCCGCTTGTTTCTAGATGTATTAGTCTATGGAATCATCACCATCTTCCGAACTATTTCATCGTTTACAAGCTAAAACATTGGGTTCAATGGAAGAAATTTAATAGCTAGAGAGAAAATAAAGATAATGTAATGTTTTCTGTTAGATCCTCAAATTCATCTTCTGAATTTTGCCATGGCTTGCAGTGGTGCACAGTATATCAGGAAGGAAGTGCCGCTGCAAGTATTGCCAGCAAGGTATCTGCTGAAGCTCGACTCCCCCTTAACTTCGTTCACAGATATGCAGCGTGTACTGTTTGAGGAGGAGCGATCTGCATATAACCAAGCCATCTCCCAAAATATGCGGTAATGTATTGTGCCTGATATGCAATTGTTTTGTGTGTGACCTCTTCTTGAGACTTAGGTATCCTTTATTGATTTCCCTGCAATTTGTAACCAGCGGTGGGAAAATGCACCCCCTTACTTTTGTGCATCACACGTCAACGTACCAGGCTTCTCTGTGCAAGTTGATGGAATACTGGTGAGTAGGAGCCTGTTCGAGCCTTGCAGTTTAACCAAAGGTTTTCTTTTGAGCTCGTACTTTTTCCGCAATTTTTGCAGTTTAAGCCCTGCTGTAAATGCGCTCCAGGACCGTTTGAAGGAAAATGAGATTCGGGTAATGAGGTTGATCTTTTCTTTCATAACTTTTGGTTAGGAATTGTGGAGGTCTGATAATAATTGTCTTGTGAAACCAGTTAGCTTTGCTAATGGAGGAAGCCAAGTTTTTGGAGGCTGAAGCTGTCAGCCGGGAGAGTGAGATGAACTCGGGATCTCCTCGGCGTTTGCCATCTCACGGTGTTCGTGGCAACCTACCAAGGGGGCAGAGAGAGAGGGAGGTGCATGCTTCATCAGATTCTGCCGGTGCAAGGAGTCCTAGTGGTATTGGGAGTCGTAGAAGGGAATCTTGATTTGTACCATAAGCAATTTCTGGTCTTAAAGCTTTTTGTCGGTCCTTATTTTATGGTATGATTGTATTATTACTCTGTTAAGATTATCGAGATATGATCAGAATGAATGCCGGCTTGTTCGACTCGTGACTCTTGTAAATTGAATCTTGCTTCACCTCGCCGGGCAGCATTGATCAACTTGTGCGAGTCTCTCCTCGTTCCATTTTCCCTGTGGATCGAGTGTGTTTTGGCTAAGCAATTCAGCAGACCGACGGTTTTGAAGCGGTCGTTATGAAGCAGCAGTGAAACTGTATTTATTCTAATTAATTTGTGCTGTCTGATGGTATTTTCTTCATGTGAGGGATCCTCCACCTAACGCCGTATCTATGATTAACATTGAACTTGATAAAACATAATTATAAGTTCTGACTTTTCGGATTTGGATCCGACTAGGTTCAATCATACCAAATCTAATTTGTAAGACAAATCATCGAGCATGAATAAGTTGCAGCTCTCTACGTGCACCAATAATATCAAATGGAAGATGAACATGCCATACGATTTGCTAAACTTCAGGCCGCCTCATGTAAGCTTCACAAGGGCATGCCGTGCATACGTTACTTCCTACTGAGTCCGGGAGAAATTTAAGGTTTAAGCTGGTTAGGACTGACACGGGAGCAAAACAAGCAACCGACGCTGAGAAGAAATTATTAGACAGGCTCATTTTATTATTATAGATAAAGTTAATAAAAAAATTTAAACATCGATTCATTATTCATTAATTACTTTACTATTCATGATGCATCATCATTGAATGCAACTGTTGCCTCGGCCATTTCCACTGTAAGCATTTCTTGTTCCCTGCGCTCGTAATATACAACCATCCGAGACATTTATTATGTATTCGTTGCTTGTATGGTTCTAGCCATGCATTTCAGAATGCTACATTATATATATATATATCAAATTAGTTGGCTTAGTGTGAGGATGATCCCATGGGCGAGGCGGGTCCTTAATCCAACAGCTCCTTCGATGTAGGCCGGTCTGCGCTGCATCAATGACATTATGGACAAATATTCCTTGCGCCGGTGAAGGTCTTCGACAGACTCAGTCCTGCATACCTCATCAGATGAGACTGCTTGCTAAGCGAAACTTTTCTGTAAATGTCGGGGCTCAAGTAAGCTTCCTTTTCTTCTGAGGTCATCGCGTCATACGAGTGAAAAGGTGGTCATTTACCTTAGTACCGCCTTTCTTGTTAATCTCTACAGATTCCAAATGTGGGATTTCGTTTTCTCCGTTGCCAAATTTTTGTTTCAGTAGATTTCTAGTCATTATTATTATATTGCATGCTGCAGTTGCTGAAGACCCATAACCTTCTCTCTGAGGCTGTTTCAGGTCATATATCATTCTTTCTGAATGTTGGAATTTGGTGATGGATACTTCTTATGCTTATGCTCTGATACTACTTTGTTAAAGTGGATAGAGGAAGAGAGGAGTACTCAATCATATATGATAAGAAATGCTTGAGAGAGAAGAGGAACAATATCTCAATTTCTATGCATTTCATATCCAACTCCTACTACACTTCAAAGAAACCACTTCTATTTATACTACTCATAAACATATTAATTACTAAAGTTATATGACTCTTTGATCTCCACAATACATTAATTAATATCCCACACACTTCTCTAAGAGACACACATATTTCTAAACTTCGCACACATATTTCTAAAAGCCACAAACACATTTCTAGACATAAATTCATGTTCCTACATTTAATACATCTCTTGTACCTAGACATGCATGAATAATCCCACTCACATAGTTCCATGTAATTTATGAAAGTAATAAATTCATGTTTATCTTCCAACACCCGCTCTTAAACATGAATTTTTGTATAACTCTTCTTCTTCAGCTTCTCACAACTGGTCCACATCCTGAAGAAAAATCTCTGACAACTGAAATATGTCTTCAGGATAAATATCCTTTTTTCTTCTCATAATTGCTGTCAAATTTCTCTGCACTATTGTCCAATGTCACTAACTTTTCTTTTAATGCATCACATTCCTCTACTACTTTTTTGTACATTTCAGTTAATTCTTGATGGTCATATTTCAGATCACATAATTCTTTGTAGTTCGCGTCTCTTACTATAAAGTCATATATAGTTTTGAGATGTCTGATTGCTTTTAATGTTGCTTCTTGCTTCGCTTCTTTCTTTGTTGGGTGGATGTCTGGCCAGGACACCACCTCCCAAGATCCTTTCAGTACCACGCGATGCAGCAGGAAGAAAGAAGAAACAAAATAAAAGAAAAAATAATCAAAATACGTGGATCAGCCACAAAAGGGCTCGCCTCCACGGGGCATGCAAACTTCACTATGAAAAAAAAATTTTACAAGAGGAGATCTCACCCTCAACCCTTGTACACCCAATTCTCTCTCACCTGAAGTTCTCCTCACAAAAGCTCTCTCTCTCTTGGAGACCCCCCTGAACCCCTGAAGAGCCTGGCGACCGCTGTCCAGGAGCCTCCTGCTCCTTCTCTCTCAGCGCCCTAGCCTCTCTCTCTCCTCTGGTTCGTACGGCGGCGAGAAACAGAACCCACGCCCTCTCTGTTACCTCACAGGCCTTTTAAAGGCTTAAACCTAGTTTAAAACTTGATTAGAGAGGGATTAGGAGTCCTAAACAAAGCTCAAAAACCCTCTGGACCGTCGGATCAAGACCGGGAGCCTCCTCGGCCCTTAGATCGCGCTCCGGTCCATGGAATAGTGCCGTGGACTGCGAGAAACGCGTGGGAAACGCCCACAAGATCCACAGGCCACGCCGTGGACCACCCGGTCCACGGTGGACCGGGGCAAGGGACCAGCAGGCCTGGGTCGCGAGTCCCACGCAGGCCTGGGCCTGGGTCGCGCGTCCCGCGCGGGCCTGGGCCTGGGTCGCGCGTCTCGCGCGGGCCTGGGTCCCGCATCCCACGTGGGCCTGGGACGCGCGTCCTGCGCGCCGCCGCCTGCGGCCGCGCCGCTGCCGCCCGCCGTCGGTCGCCGGCAGTCCTCCGCCGCCTCGATTCTCGTGCTGACTTCAAAAGCTCGTATCTCCTCCATCCGAGTTTCGATTTAGGTGATCTTGATCTCGTTGGACTCCGTTTTTCGTCGCGAACCTCGCTGTGGGCTCAATCTCGAGGCGTCAAATCCTAACAATCTCCACCTCGACTCGATATTCGGCCTCCTCCAAACTCCGAGAGCTTCTGGATCTCCTCACCCCCATGCCCTGGGGCAATCACCTGCTGATCATGGATGGGCAAACATGGGAGTCGAGCCAGGCTGCTCGATCCCATCTCCGTCGTATGCTGTGCTCCTCCTGACCTGAGACCTGCTCGGGGCATCATCCTGCGGCAATAGGAATCTTACCTTGCGATGTCGCCTCTCATCCTCCCGAGTCTCCTGTCTCGTGCCCGATCCGCCTCCTGGAGCTCCACCTCACACTGGGCTCCACCTGGCTCCCGATGCTCCACCTCGCACTGGGCTCCCTGCCAGGTAATAATGTCCTCTGCTCCCCTTCTTCCCCTCCAGCACAATCCTATTGCCGCGTAGCACCCTCAGGATTCCTCCACCAGCTACCGTCCTGTAGCCTCTCGAATCCAGTCTGCTAAGTGAGATAAGATTCTGTCTGAAATCGGGTATGTATCGGACCTCCCCCAATCTCCTCACTGCACCATCATGTGTCCTCCAGCTGACCGTCCCAATGCCTCTGATCGCACAGCTCGATCCATCCGGCAGATATACAGTGCTCTCACTGTTCTCCTGGGAGTCAAACTGCTCCTCTCTGCAACACACATGATAGGGGCATTCAGAATCTAATATCCACTGCTGGAAAGAA
Organism: Elaeis guineensis; assembly: GCF_000442705.2. Lineage (NCBI taxonomy): Eukaryota > Viridiplantae > Streptophyta > Magnoliopsida > Arecales > Arecaceae > Elaeis > Elaeis guineensis. Next base: position 127,572,734 of record NC_025994.2, read on the forward strand.
GTAGATACCTCGTCAGATATCTCCAGGACATCTCCATCTGAATCGCTGCCGGCCGTCGCTACAGCAGCCACCGTCCGATTTTTCAGTTGAGGGCAATCTCTGGCTAGATGCCCCAACTCCTCACATCGGTAACACCTGGTTTTGCTCAAATCCCTCTTGGACTTAGACCGCCCTCGATGCGATCTCCTGTCGCTCCGTCTACCGCCTCCTGCACCTCCAGAAGTCACCAAAGCTGAGCTATCGATACCTGAGCTCGAAGCTGGGTTCTCCCTCTTGAGAATCTCGTTCTGCAGTATCGCCACAGTGACCTCGTCCATCTTGATAGTGCTCTTCCCCACTAGAAGAGCGGTCACCAAGGACTCGTACGAAGAAGGAAGCGACGCCAGCAAAACCAGCGCCCTGGTCTTCTCCTCAACGTTCTCGCCAACGCTGAGAAGGTCGGTGAGGATCTTCTGGAAGTGGCTCAAATGCTCCTGCACGCTCTGTCCCTCAGTCATCCGCAGTTGGTAAAACTGCCTCCAGAGGAAAAGAGTGTTGGTGAGAGACTTCGCCATGTACAACTCCTCGAGCTTCGACCACAGCACCGTCGGGGAGGTCTCGCTCAGCACATGGATCACCACCTCATCCGCCAGGTACATGCGGATGGTACTCATCGCCTGCATCTGTAGCCGTTTCCAATCCCGCACCTCCATGGTGGTCGGCTTCTCATCGCACAAGAGAGCATCGATCAACCCCTGTTGGACGAGCACGTCTTTCACCCTTGCCTGCCACAAGGAGAAATTGCTCTTACTATCGAACTTGTTGATCTCCATCTTGATTGTTCCTGTTTTCTCCATCTTCAGTCTTGCTCACCACCACTGCAATCTGCGTCCTTGTACCGCCTTGTTCTGATACCACTTGTTGGGTGGATGTCTGGCCAGGACACCACCTCCCAAGATCCTTTCAGTACCACGCGATGCAGCAGGAAGAAAGAAGAAACAAAACAAAAGGAAAAATAATCAAAATACGTGGATCAGCCACAAAAGGGCTCGCCTCCACGGGGCATGCAAACTTCACTATGAAAAGAAAATTTTATAAGAGGAGACCTCACCCTCAACCCTTGTACACCCAATTCTCTCTCACCTGAAGTTCTCCTCACAAAAGCTCTCTCTCTCTTGGAGACCCCCCTGAACCCCTGAAGAGCCTGGAGACCGCTGTCCAGGAGCCTCCTGCTCCTTCTCTCTCAGCGCCCTAGCCTCTCTCTCTCCTCTGGTTCGTACGGCGGCGAGAAACCGAACCCACACCCTCTCTGTTACCTCACAGGCCTTTTAAAGGCTTAAACCTAGTTTAAAACTTGATTAGAGAGGGATTAGGAGTCCTAAACAAAGCCCAAAAATCCTCTGGACCGTCGGATCAAGACCGGGAGCCTCCTTGGCCCTTAGATCGTGCTCCGATCCATGAAATAGTGCCGTGGACCACGAGAAACGTGTGAAAAATGCCCACACGGTCCACAGGCCGTGCCGTGGACCACCCGGTCCACGGTGGACCGGGGCAAGGGACCAGCAGGCCTGGGTCGCGAGTCCCACGCAGGCCTGGGCCTGGGTCGCGCGTCCCGCGCGGGCCTGGGCCTGGGTCGCGCGTCCTGTGCGGGCCTGGGTCCCGCGTCCCATGCGGGCCTGGGACGCGCGTCCCGCGCGCCGCCGCCTGCGGCCGCGCCGCCGCCGCCGCCGCCCGCCGTCGGTCGCCGGCGGTCCTCCGCCGACTCGATTCTCGTGCCGACTTCAAAAGCTCGTATCTCCTCCATCCGAGCTCCGATTTAGGTGATCTTGGTCTCGTTGGACTCCATTTTTCACCGCAAACCTCGCTGTGGACTCAATGTGGGCTGAATCTCGAGGCATCAAATTTTAACATTCTTTATACTAGTTCTACTTCCATAAATCATGTCCGTATCCATCATTAAGATTAGTGTTGGTGCAAAAATTCGTTTGCGCTGGAGAAGCTGGAGTCGAGGGAGTCACGATCGCCGCTGGGACCTGCAAAGGAAGTCTAAATCGGAGGTGGGGTTGCTCCGGCAAGACCCTCCGACGCTCAAGTCAGTTCTCTGCCTCAACAAGAATGGAGTGCTCGAACGGAGAATTTAGCAGAGTTTTGAGGTAAAGAGTTAGAGCTCATAGAATAACGTATCTGGGGCCCCCTTTTATAGGTGGAGGGGGCAGTAGTCTGACAGCGACGTCTGTAACCGTCTGGCAGTGGGCTGCCCATGGTCAGGCGGAGTTTGCTGCAAAGAGTAGTGGAGTGGACCCGTGGCTATCACTGGGGCGTGCCACGTGGAGTCTGCTGTGGGGAGTGGAGCGGCGTCTGTTGTCGCGACTTGCCAGTGGATGGGAGAATCGCGCGACGTCCGCCGCAGGAAGTGGAGCAGGATCGTGGCCGTTATTGTGGCCTGCCAGGGAGTAGTGGAGCTGCGCGGGATCCGTCATAGGAAGTGGAGCAGTGCTGTGACCGTTCTTGCGGCCTGTCAGGGAGTGCAGATCCGTCGGTTGAAGTTCGGCAGCGGTCGGAGCTGATGACGGAGCCCGGCTCCTGTGGGAGTCCGGGCGGAGCCCCCCTTGAGGTTGGAGTCGTGGGCGGAGTTCGGCTCCCGTGGGAGTCCGGGCGGAGTCCTCTTGGAGCTGAAGTCGCGGGCAGAGTCCGGCTCCCGTAGGAGCCCGGGCGGAGTCCCCTGCAATCAAAGTCAGGTGCGAAGTCCGGCCCCCGTAGGAGTCCAGACTGATCTTACCGGCAATCGATGTTGGCGACGGAGCCCGACTCCTGTAGGAATCCGGGCGGAGTTGTTCTGTAGTCGATGTTGGCGACGGAGCCCGGCTCCCGTAGGGGTCCGGGCGGAGTTGTTCTGTAGTCGATGTTGGCGACGGAGCCCGGCTCCCGTAGGAGTCCGACAGAGTTGTTCTGTAGTCGATGTTGGCGACGGAGCCCGGCTCCCGTAGGAGTCCGGGCAGAGTTGTTCTGTAGTTGATGTTGGCGACGGAGCCCAGCTCCCGTAGGAGTCCGGGCAGAGTTGTTCCGTAGTCGATGTTGGTGACGGAGCCCGGCTCCCGTAGGAGTTCGGGCGGAGTTGTTCCGTAGTCGATGTTGGCGACGGAGCCCGGCTCCCGTAGGAGTCCGGGCGGAGTTGTTCCGTAGTCGATGTTGGCGACGGAGCCCGGCTCTCGTAGGAGTCCGGGCGGAGTTGTTCCGTAGTCGATGTTGGCGACGGAGCCCGGCTCCCGTAGGAGTCCGGGCGGAGTTGTCTTCTTGCTGAGAACTTCGGCTGAGGGTATTTTATACCCAACACCAGTTCCCCTACTTTCGAGTTTGAATTTCGAATGAAGAAAGTACCGAGAGACTGGTACAGTCGAAGTTGTCCCCTCGAATCCTGCGCACGACCGCCTCCAGATATTTTGGCATTAAATGTGCGCGTGCTGGAGTCTTTTCGAATCGGGGCGATACGAAGGGACTCTTCAAAATTCCCGCAGGTACACTGGCCCAGGTACGGTGCAATAATAGTCCTGCCAACCGCCAGCCGCTTTCTGTCGCCTACCATGGTGAGTGGGACACGTGTCGAGAACGGGCTGGCCTGGGGGGATTCGTGGTCATTATAGCGTCGGATCCCAGGGTCTATTTAAACCCACGCTCCCGCTTTTGGGGCCCTTACCCTGTTTCAGAATCTCAACAGTGTCTGCCTTCCCTTCGAGAGCCCTGATTCAGTTGATATTTCTCGAGCCGTAGGCGCCCTCCAAATCATCCCTGTCTTCGTCCCTCTGGTTCCTCAGAGCGATCTAGGTTAGTTCCAGCACCTTCATCCTTCTTCCCGCCGCTTAGGGACCTCTTTTTTTTGCCATTGTTTTTGTATTCCTCCGAGTTAGTTTCCTGCGACCCCTCGCCCTTCATCCTGTCCATCTTCTTCGGGATCTTTGGAGCCCACATTCGAAGCTACTCAAAATGTCGTCCGGCTCTTCCGCTCCCTGCAGTTCTGGGAGTTCTTCCGCCTCGAACCCCCAGGTCCCCTGCTCTGTAGACGAACCCGCATCTGGGGCTGGGCTCCGTCCGATTTTTGCACCAGGCGCCATTCCATGTTCCCTGACTCCGGAGGAACTCCTTCTGATAAGGGTTCAGTATGGAGTTCCTCCGGAGTACGACCTGGAGCTGCCTAGCCCTTCTGACCGGGCTAGCACTCCTCCGTCCGATCATTTTTGTCTATATCAGGAGGCGTTCCGTGCCGGGCTCCGGCTTCCACTTCCTTCCTTTGTAGTTGCCCTCTTCCGCTTCTTAGACATCTCCTTGGCTTCTGTGGCCCCGAATTCTTTTAGGTTTTTGATAGGATTTCTCTCCCTTTGCCATGTAGTCGAGGTCCAGCCGTCCCTCTCCCTATTCAGGCACTTCTATACTTTCAAGCGCCATCCTTCGGCGAAGGACTGGTGGTACTTCTCCCTCCAGTTCGGCAAGAAGGGGTTGCTGAAAGGTGCCCCTTCTTCAATCCATAATTGGAAGGGAAAATACCTCTTCGTCCACTATCCGACCTTGAGGCTGGGCCTGCCCCCTTGGGGCTCTCTGAGGGATTCTGTCCGCCGGGCCCCCAGCCTAGGGGAGGATGACCTTCAGGCTGCCCGGAAGCTTCTTGCCTACTCCGCTCCTTCCCTTCCCAATCTTCTGAGGGAGCAATTTTTGTTCAACATTGGCCTGAGCCCCCAGGATCCTGCAAGTATTTCATCTCTCCCTCTATTTCCTTTTCTTCTGTCCCCTTTCTTTTTCTTTCTCTCTTTTTTTTTTTATTCCTGACTCTTGATTGATCGGTTTGCTTCTTTTTCTTCCTCCCCCTCTTTTTTTTTATAAAGGAATAGACGCCGAAGCAGCGCGGATGCTCGCCAGGGGCCTCAGGGCCCACAAAAGGAAGGGAGTCGCGACCTCTGGATCGGCGAAGAGGGCCAGAGCAGAGGAGTCGAGCTTGGCCGCACCCGCCCAGATGGCTCCAGCGATTGACATTCTCTCGGATGCCGAGGCAATGGCTCTCCGGGCCTCCTCGAGGAGTCCGCCGACCAGGGCCCCCGCTTCGGGGGTCCACTCCACGGAGGCACCCGTGGCCGAGAGGGGGAAGAGAAGAAAATCGATGGCCCGCAGGGCGAGTAGCCGCCGAACTGCCGCTGACGAGTCTCTCTGCTCGGAAGAGGGGCCAGAGAATCCCTTCAATGACAGGGACCTGATCAGGCGGTTGATCGACGGCTGCATTCTGCCCGACGTCGTCGAGAGGATCGACCGCGCCGATCCTGAGCAGCGGGCCTGGGACTCTCTGGGGTCCTTCATTGAGGTAAGCGAATCTTCATTTACCTAGCTATTAGGCCTTTGTTCTGATCCCCTAGCCGCCCTTGCAGATTGGACACCAGCTCCTCGCCAATATCGAGGCGGTGAACCATGCGAGGAGGGACATCCTCCAGGTGGAGGAGCGCTGCCGGGCCGAGGTTGCTCACCTCCAAGCAAAGACGGCCGAAGTAGCCGCCCTCCAAGAGGTCCTGGAAAGAGAGAAACAAGCCTGGGAGGAGGAGAGGCAGACCTTGGAGGAATCGACGAGAAAGGCGGAGGCCGAGGTCGCCAATTTGATTGAGCAGACTCCAGTCCTAGTCTCGGAGGCCAGGGCCCTTGCGGTAGAGGAATTCAAGGCCTCCGCGGAGATGAGGGACCTGAAGGTCCAATTCGGCCAGGAGGCATTCATCAAGGGGTTTGAGCTCTGCCAAGAGAAGGTGGCCAAAAAATTTTCGGAGCTCGACCTCAGCTTCCTAGGCGAGGAGTCCGAAGACGAGGCTGGTCCCTCGCCAGCTGCTACTGCTGTTGCAGCTCCCTTGCCGGGGACGCCGAGTTCTCCAACCCCCGCCCCCGAGGTCTGAGACCTCCGACCTTATACTTTTACTTCATCGCAATTTTCTTTTCCTTCTTGTTTTCAAAAATCATCCGATCAATAAAGTTGAATTTCTTGTCGTGGGTGGCTTCTCCCTCTTTCCCTTCTTCTCTCTGCTCTTCTTCCTGCGATGAGTCATGTTTTAACGCTTTCGCCTTTCGATGGCAGCGTTCTGCGGAAGCACTTCCCCTTCCCTTGGGGATCCTGCTGAAATCGACGATCCAGCGGCTGAAGAAGGAGGTCCTTCACTTGACAAAGAAGTCGAAGAAGATGGAAGGCGAGCTTCGCAGATTGAGAGAAAGTCATTCTGAAGCCACTGCGGAAGCCACCCACTTTCGAAATCTCCACGTGAAGGGGATCATGGAGTATAGCCGGAGGAAGGCGGATTTCGCGAAGGAGCTTGAGGAATGCAAGAAGAGCACCAACGACCGAATTTGGGCTCAGGCCACCCGGATTAGTGCCCTCAAGGTGGAACTATCAGCCGCGAAGGGGAAGATCGGCCAGCTGGAAGAAAGTTCGTCCCGGCTCTTGGCTCGGGTCGACGGCAACCAAGAGTGGTCGAAGAAGGTCTCCGACCTTCAGCGGCGGCTTCAGGATGCCGAGGTGAGCCACGACGTGCATCGGGCCAACTGGCGCAGGCAAGTGGAGGAATATAAAGGGAGACTCAGGGCGGCGACCGACGAAGTCACCCGTCTCCAGAGGCAGCTGGCCAGCAGGGCTCAGCTTACTTCCGCCCGGGATTCTGATGAGCTCCAGTCCCTAAGAGGAACCGTTGAAGGAATTTCTGTCGCCCTTGGGGATAAGATAGCCGAGCTGCAACAACTGAAGATTCAACTGGCATACAAGCAGCGGGCCGTCGCGGACGCGGAGGCGGAATCCGAGGTCTTGAGGAAGAGGCATCGAGAGGCGGAGGTCGAGAGCCAGCGACTTCGTCGGGTGCTCCAGGACGCGCTGCAGAAAAGGAAAGAGCTAGAAGAAGAAATTGAGAATCTAAGGCAGTCCTGGATGAGGGGTGGAGCAGATAACTCTAGGTTGGAGGGAGCAGAGCCTCCTTAGAGCTCTCTTCGTCCTTCCGTTCTTTCATGTGTATGCTTCCCTTTTTGTGGCTTTATCCCGCTTTTGTCGTTTTGCTTTTCTTTCCTTGGCCTCCCGGGCTTTGTAGTGTGTATTTTGGAAATGGAATGAAAAGGATGTTTTGTGTTACCTCGTCCGCGCGTTGTACTAAATTGTCGTTCGCCGAACTTTTCTTGTCGCTCGACTTGTCCGATGTAGACGTCGTTGGGAGGCGCCTAGTCGTCGACGTGTTAGCTTGCCTTTCTCGTCGTGCATGGCCGCAAGTCCGAGCTTGGCCGTCCGGACTCCGCATTACTTTGGAGATGTCGCTATCTTCCTAACCTGTGTCGGGCGTCTTTTTAGAGGTCAGGGGTGTTTGATAGGAACTCCCCATCTCCATCGGGACGAAGTCCTTCAGGTCTTTGGTGCGGTTCGTCCCTCATCTGTTTTCGCCGTAGCTCGTCACCCTTCCTTTTCAATTTTTCTTTTCTCCGAGTGAGGGCCCTCCCCTCGCTTTTTACGGGGTTGCACAGGAGCGAGGAGGTGCCGCTGAGGGGCTTTTTCCATTCCCCCGATCTTGTTGGGCGGCCGGGTCTCGCCATCATCAGGACGAGGTTCTACTCTCGTTCCCGCGGGGCACGTAAGGGCCATTGCCAGGGTGGGCGGAGTCTCCCTCACTGCAGAAGTCGTGGGTGGAGCCCGGCTCCCGTAGGAGTCCGGGTGGAGTCGTTCTTGGTGTTGTGGGCGGAGCCCGACTCCCGTAGGAGTCCGGACGGAGTCTTCCTTGACGTCGTGGATGGAGCCCGACTCCCGTAGGAATCTGGGCGGAGTCTTCCTTGGTGTCGTGGACGGAGTCCGGCTCCCGTAGGAGTCCGGGCCTTCTACTTTGCTCAAGCTAGGGCGAGGTTCTCCTCCCGTTCTCGACTTGGCCGTGGGGGCGCGTTAGGACGCTGTAAGGCCTCTCCCCCCATCCGGTCTAAAAGAACCGGGCCTTTGACTTTGCTCATGTCAGGACGAGATTCTCCTCTTGTTCCTGACATGGCTGTGGGGGCACATTAGGGCGCTGTAAGGCCTCTCCCCCCATCCGATCTAAAAGAATCGGGCCTTTGACTTTGCTCATGTCAGGACGAGGTTCTCTTCCTATTCCTGACATGGCTGTGGGGGCACATTAGGGCACTGTAAGGCCTCTCCCCCCATCCGGTCTAAAAGAATCGGGCCTTTGACTTTGCTCATGTTAGGACGAGGTTCTCCTCCTATTCCTGACATGGCTGTGGGGGCACATTAGGGCGCTGTAAGGCCTCTCCCCCCATCCGGTCTAAAAAAATCGGGCCTTTGACTTTGCTCATGTCAGGACGAGGTTCTCCTCCTGTTCCTGACATGGCCGTGGGGGCGCATTAGGGCGTTGTAAGGCCTCTCCCCCAATCCGATTTCGAGATAGTCGGACTTTCATTTTTGGTATGTTAGGATGGGGTTCTCCCCCCGCTCCTAACATAACTTTGTTTCAGGTGTTTGGAGGGGTCATATCCAGTCGTGACGAATTCATGCCAGATGGGAAGAGTACGTTAAGTAGAAAGAAATTTAGATTTAAGGTGAAATCGTAAGTGATATATTTACAGATTTTTCGAGTTCCACGGTTGTGGAAGGTCTGCTCCTCCTTGAGGCCCTCCGGTGATGGAGTCGATGGTCCCGATGGGGGGCCGGTCCTCGGGTTGCTCCTCCCTTCTTGGCGGTTCAGGCTACGGAAGGGCCCTTGGCCGATCTCCTCTACCCTCAGATCTGCGTCGGATGAACCTGTCGAGTCGACCTCGTCGAATGAGCTCCTCGATCTCATCCCGGAGCTGGATGCATTCCTCTGTGTCATGACCGTGGTCGCGGTGGTAGAGGCAGAACTTGTTGGGGTTGCGCTTCCCGGGGTACGTGCGCATCCTCTCCGGCCTAGGGAGCTGCTCCCTGACCTCCATCAGTACCTGGGCCTTCGAGGTGTTGAGGGGGGCGTAGTTGCGGAATCTCCCTGGTGGGGAACCCCGCCGAACCCCACGATCCAGACCTCTCTGCCTGCGCACCCGGGGTGGAGTATGGGCGCGTTTGTGCCTAGGAGGGGATCGAGAACGCGGCCGGGCTTCCCTTGGCTTTTTTTCAATTGCGGACTTACTCGAGCCTCCCGCTTGCCGCTCCCTCGCTGTCTCTTCATCCTTCATTTTGAAGGCTTCTTCCGCTCGGGCGTATCCTTCAGCCCGAGCTAGCAAATCAGCAAAGTCCCTGGGGTACTTCTTCTCCAGGGAGAACAAAAGGTCATTCTTCTGAAGGCCACCCTTCAGGGCGGCCATTGCGACTGATTGGTCCAAGTTCCGGACCTCCAACGCCGCGACGTTGAAACGGTTGATGTAGGCCCGAATGGACTCCCCTTCCCTCTGCTTGATGTTGATGAGGGACTCCGAACCCTTCCAGGGGCGCCGGCTGCTGACAAAATGGGCCACGAATTAATGGCTCATTTGATCGAAGAAAAAGATGGTACCCGATTTCAAAGCCGAGTACCAGTTCCTCACCACTCCCTTCAAGGTGGACGGGAAGGCCCGGCATAGGATGGCATCAGGAGCACCGTGAAGCAGCATCATCATCCGGAAGGCCTCCAGATGATCAACCAGGTCCGAAGTCCCGTCGTAGCTTTTGAACTGGGGGAGCTTGAAGTTTGACGGGATCGGTTCCTGCATGATCATTTGAGAGAAGGGAGGGTCAGTACAAATATCCTTATCATAAGCGGGGGGGGCATGGCGGAGCTCTTCGATCCGTCGGTTCATCTCCTGGAGCCTCCGGTCCAGGAAATCCTCTCGGCTTCGAGTCTCGAGGGTCCTCTGGCAGAATGGGGGCAGGGATCTTCCAGGGGTGGAGTCGTGGTCCGATTGAGGGCTCTCCACCCTCGGGTTCGTTTTCCCAGGAAGGACGGGGCGGCTGGCCCAGGTGGCCCGCCCCACCGTCGGATTCTGGTGTTTCGGGGACGTCCTTTCCGGGCGTACTGATGCCTGCGGCTGCTGCTGCTGCATAGCCTGCACAGCTTCTGTGAGGCCTCTGACCTGCTGCGCTAGCAGGTCAAACTGCTCCGCGCCGACCGCCGCCGCCGGAGGAGGAGGAGGAGGTTGAGAAATAGGAGGAGAGGCCGGAGCCTGAGATCTGGCCGCGGAGGCCGTGGACCGTCGCGTGGATGCCTTGCGGGGAGGCATCGAGTAAGGATCCCGTGGGGGAAACAAGGAATGGATGTCGGAGGGGACGATCGAAGGCGGCTCCGTTGAGCGCTCCTTTAAGAACAAGGGTACTGCGAAGGTTCATGCCCTCCTTCTAGCGCCAATCCTGTTGGTGCAAAAATCTGCTTGCACCGGAGAAGCTGGAGTCGAGGGAGTCGCGGTCGCCGCCGAGACCTGCAAAGGAAGTCTAAACCAGAGGTGGGGTTGCTCCGGCAAGACCCTCCGACGCTCAAGTCAGTTCTCTGCCTCAACAAGAATGGAGTGCTCGAACGGAGAATTTAGCAGAGTTTTGAGGTAAAGAGTTAGAGCTCATAGAATAACGTATCTGGGGCTCCTTTTTATAGGCGGAGGGGGCAGTAGCCTGACAGCGACGTCTGTAACCGTCTGGCAGTGGGCTGCCCATGGTCAGGCGGAGTTTGCTGCAAAGAGTAGTGGAGTGGACCCGTGGCTATTACCGGGGCGTGCCACGTGGAGTCTGTCGTGGGGAGTGGAGCGGCGTCTGTTGTCGCGACTTGCCAGTGGATGGGAGAATCGCGCGACGTCCGCCGCAGGAAGTGGAGCAGGATCGTGGCCGTTATTGTGGCCTGTCAGGGAGTAGTGGAGCTGCGCGGGATCCGTCATAGGAAGTGGAGCAGTGCTGTGACCGTTCCTGCGGCCTGTCAGGGAGTGCAGATCCGTCGGTTGAAGTTCGGCAGCGGTCGGAGCTGATGACGGAGCCCGGCTCCCGTGGGAGTCCGGGCGGAGCCCCCCTTGAGGTTGGAGTCGTGGGCGGAGTTCGGCTCCCGTGGGAGTCTGGGCGGAGTCCTCTTGGAGCTGAAGTCGCGGGCAGAGCCCGGCTCCCGTAGGAGCCCGGGCGGAGTCCCCTGCAATCAAAGTCAGGTGCGAAGTCCGGCCCCCGTAGGAGTCCGGACTGATCTTACCGGCAGTCGATGTTGGCGACAGAGCCCGGCTCCCGTAGGAGTCCGGGCGGAGTTGTTCTGTAGTCGATGTTGGCGACGGAGCCCGGCTCCCGTAGGGGTCCGGGCGGAGTTGTTCTGTAGTCGATGTTGGCGACGGAGCCCGGCTCCCGTAGGAGTCCGGACGGAGTTGTTTTGTAGTCGATGTTGGCGACGGAGCCCGGCTCCCGTAGGAGTCCGGTCGGAGTTGTTCCGTAGTCGATGTTGGCGACGGAGCCCGGCTCCCGTAGGAGTCCGGGCGGAGTTGTTCCGTAGTCGATGTTGGCGACGGAGCCCGGCTCCCGTAGGAGTCCGGACGGAGTTGTTCTGTAGTCGATGTTGGCGACGGAGCCCGGCTCCCGTAGGAGTCCGGGCGGAGTTGTCTTCTTGCTGAGAACTTCGGCTGAGGGTATTTTATACCCAACAATTAGTATAAGCCATAAAAGTAGGATTATGATCTGATCTATACTTTTCACATAAAAATGAGACTGACGGCAAATTTAATTTCTCAAGCAAATCGTTAAGTACTATTTTAAAAGAGATTGTCACAACAGTTGATATTATCTTATCGGATACATTGTTCTCTATTGTATTTTATCAAAACTCACAATTCTCTTGGCAGTTGCACTTCTTCAGAGACTTTCTTCATCTCTTCCATGAAAGACTTTTTGTCTTCTCTTCTTGTGGAGCGACTCTTTTCGACTCGTACTGTCTCAACGGATATCTGTTTCTTATCTTGCATCCGAAGTATCACACAAGTTGTAAACTGCTCACTCAACGGATCTTCTACCCCAGAATTTTCTACTTCAACTATGAAGAAATATTTTTTCATCTTTCACACCTCTTTGGATTGTACCTTGTTTTGACTGTTGTCTTAGAACCAAACCGGCTCTGACTATTGCCGTAGGACCAAACTTAGCTCTGATACCACTTTGTTGGAATTTGATGATGGATACTTTTTATGCTTATGCTTTGATATCACTTTGTTAAGATGGATAGAGGAGGAGAGGAGTACTCAATCACATATGATAAGAAATGCTTGAGAGAGGAGAGGAACACTATCACAATTTCTATTCATTTCATATCCAACTCCTACTACACTTCAAGGAAACCACTTCTATTTATAATACTCACAAATACATTAATTATTAGAGTTATATGACTCTTTGATCTCCACAACATACTAATTAATATCCCACACACTTCTTTAAAAGATAACACATATTCCTAAACTTCTCATACATATTTCTAAAAGCCACAAATATATTCCTAGACATAAATCCATGTACCCACATTCAATACATCTCTTGTACTTAGACATGCACGAATAATCCCACTTACATAGTTCAGTGTAATTTATGAAAGCACTAAATTCATGTTTATCTTTCAACACCTGAAACTGCAAATGTGATCGAGATGTTATGGCTGTTAAATTATGAATGCGTTTATGTATTACGTGACATTATCATATTTGCAGCCGGATTTGACATACAAGGGTTCGAATAGAGATATATGTATAAGATCGCGATGTGGCTGCAAGTTGGTAGGTATGTGTATTCTTTGAAGAAGATGGTGGATTTTGCTCCGCTCTTTTGTATATTGTTCCGATTTAAATCTTGAAAATTGCAGATGTCAGATGTAGGTAAATCTGTGGGGTCTGTAATGCAGGATAGCAACATGGCTATTGCTGCAAATAATTATTGGACATCTGTTGCATGGTGCTTGCTCATGGGAACACAGTTTTCTTACTTTTGTATGCCTAGGTTAAAGATAGTGATTTGCATCATTCTTTGGTTCTTAATGATCTTTTGTATTTGCAATTGCTGCTGCAGGTGATGCCCTGATTCCAACACACCTCACTAAAATATTCAAGCTTATGATTGCTAGACACTAAAGGCCTGCTTTCACAAGAAGTCTGTTTTCTGATACTAGCAGGCATGTAATTTTGGACTCATCTTGCACTTTTCACTGGTTCAATCATTTGATGTGTGGCAATGCACGAATTTCCATCATCACATGGTAAGATTTTAGCATGTGCAACCGTAAAGTTTTTAACTTTCTAGTCTTCTTTCAGACAATCATTGACGAAGCAATTATGTGGTTACCAGCGATAGGTTTTGGCTCTGTTCTTCGTGTGTGTGTGTGTAAGACCACCTTAGAAATAACAACAGCAGCAGCAATAACAACGACAGATAAAAAGCCCACATTCTTTTGTATGCTGCAGTTGGCATGCGGTTTCTTACACATGGCCAGTGGAAACTATTTCTAAGCATCTTGCCATTAATTATGCATCATCTCTTGCTCTTTTAAGTCGTGGAAAACTTGTTGTTTCATGTTGGAGCAACCTTATTATTGCAGTGATGGTTCTACATCGCCTACATCGTGATCCTTAACTCTGTGCACGGATGTTTATTATGGATAGAATATTTTGTACTACAGAAACATATTCCGTTAGTTTTTTTGGGCACTAACCGTGGAGCTGAATGTGTCCGTTCTAGTTGCTTGGGCCAAATGGTAGTCTATGTGCATTTATTGCTTATGTATTTACAATCCAATATATTTCTCTTGAGTTCTTGTGCTACATTTTCAATCGTGTTTGTTATGACTTTGATGACTCAATGTGGACCTTGTTTATGCTTTAAGCCTTGTATGACGGAAGAACAAAGGCAAGAAATTCGCATCCTGCATCTAGGTTTTGTACCTCATCGAGGAACACTTCCTGATGTCGGGTTGCAAAGTAATTGCCGTTTGCTGCTTCATTGTTCTCATCAAATCTGTCCCTGAAGTAAAGCCAAGCCACCATGATGCAGTAGTGATTTTCAGAGCAGGCCTTCATCGATGGAAGTGAACAACTTGGTGACTTGTCGACCACCGGGTGATCTTTCAGCAGAGATCGAACATTGCCGAGCATTTGGTGGCTTCAAGGTAGTCGTGCTGAATTTAGCACGGTCATGGTATTAGAATTTGGCAGAATCGAATAGTATACGATTATAACAATAGAAGTACACGATTATCATAGATCCAATATATAACAAAAGATAAATTACATCATCATTTTTTATAGCTGTCCTCTACATGTTTTTATTTTTTGAAAATGAACCATTACATCCTCATTAGTAATAATTATAAATACATCTTTTTCTATAAAATAAATTAAACAATCATTTAGAAACTGATCACTCATCCGATTGCATAAATCTGTCTTCATAATGTTCATTACAGAAGAACATCTTTCAACAGCTGCAGTTGTTACAGGCAAAATCAATACTAACTTCAAAGGTCAATATATTAAAAGATGAAAAAGATTTTTCTCCGTCTCCGCTAGAACTTTAGAAAGCCTCCCAATAACCTTCAAGCCTGTAAATCTATCATCTGTATGCACATCATCAATATAGCTCTCAAGTTGAATATCAAGATACATGCGATCATAAAAAAAAAAATCCTTGGGGTAAAAGTCAGTCAACTTCTTCAACTTTAGTACATTAAAATGACGAAATGAATTTTCTAAACTTAAGCAAACTACATAAGTAAGCAATTCAGAATTTATCTCATTGAAACGATCATTAAGCTTTGGGAGCTGCATATCCAAAACAGTATAAAAAAATTTCACACAATAGTGATGCAAATTGCTAATATTGGTTTTATGTCGTAGGTTATCAGGATTAATAAACTCTTCATCCATACTCAATATTTCAATGTTGTGCTCATCACAAAAAGAAGAGATCTTATCCAGGAGAGTGTCCCATCCATCATCTCTAATATTCTGCAATAGCCTCTTAGCAACTCTCACCAGTGCAATAGCATTCAATATGTCCTGATCTTTACTTTGCAAAGCCAAGGACAACTGATTTGTTATCCCTAAAATAGTGATCATCAATTGCAAATTAAAAGCAAAATCAAATGATCGCAAATATCTTAAAAAACCATGTGCTTGAACTTTCTTCCCTGATTCTGTAGCTTTATTCTTAACAACTTCAAGCACTTCAATTATATGAAAGAACAATTCAGCCAAACTCATAAGTGACTTGAAATGAGAACTCCAATGTGTCTCCCACCCTCCTAAGACTCATCTCCTGATTTAATCCCTTTCCAGTTTGAATAACACCATCACTTACCCCTTATTCAATTTTATTCAATTGCGACTTTCAAAACAAGTCTTTACATTTACAGGAGCCTCCAACAATATTTAACATAGTGGAGATTCTACTAAAAAAATCAGCAATATCAAGATGCTTTTTAGCAACAGCCATAAGAGCTAATTAAAGTTGATGTGCAAAACAATAAACATAATAAGCTAAGCTGTTTTCATCCAAAATAATCAAAGCTTTCAGGCCATGAAATTCGCCTCGTATGTTGTAAGCCCCATCATAGCCTTGACCCCTAATGCTCATTAAGCTCAATCCATACACAACAATTAAAGAATCAATTACAGATTTAAGAGATAAAGCAGAAGTCTCAATCACATGAACAATATCAATGAATCTCTCATTCACTAACCCCAATTTATTAACAAATCGCAAAACCACGGCCATTTGTTCTTTATCGGACACATCACTAGATTCATCCACTAGTAAATCAAATACATGATCCCCAATTTCTTTAATGATAGCATTTACCACTTCTTATACAAAGCAATGAACAATGTCTTTCTTATTTCTGGAGCTTTCATTTGATTATTTCTCGGAGCATTTCGAAGCACAACTTTACGTACAACTTCATTTTTCTCGGCTGTATACTCTATCATTTCAAGAAAAATTTTCCTATTGAAAGATTCATCTGACTCATCATGACCACGAAAAGGTAATTCTAACCACAATAATAATCTAGAAACATCAACTGAGACATTTAGACGAATTCGATAATCATTTTTTGCAAGATTAAAATGCTTATGAAGAGCAACTTGAATGGACTGCTTTTTTCTCATCAAATTTTCGCATCTTTTAAGTGCTTGATTATGAAAACTATTAACTTCACCAACATAATCACCTAGCCTCTTTGTTTCGTTCCAATAATTAAACCTATTTGACACAAATGCATCATTCCCATCTTGATTCGCAAATTGGTCTCCGAATAAGTAGCAATATAAAAATATGCTCTATCTTCTTTTATGCTATACTCTAACAACTTTTCATATTTATCAAATTAGTCGCAAATTGGTCTCCGAATAAGTAGCAATATAAAAATATGCTCTATCTTCTTTTATGCTATACTCTAACAACTTTTTATATTTATCAAATTAGTCCGAATTAAAATGGCATGATCTTATTCCAATTAATCTAAAAAGAAATTCATGGCTCTTAGGTTGGCAAGATCCTTGGAGCCAATAAAATCATCTTATTTCATCTCTTTGATTGGAGTGGTAATCCAAAATTTTATTTCTTTTATTTGGATCGAAAGGAAAGATGCTCAAATCAATTAGTTTTGGCATTAAAGGAGTCTAAGCAGATACATCACCTTTCTGCTTGGGCTGCCGCTTTTACTTTCACCTTCCGGTGTCGAAAGCAGTATTTTTTTTAAAAAATTTCTCCAAAACTTAAAAATTATAAAATAATAAATTTTTTCACTAATAAATTTTTCTATATACGATCATTAATCAGTTTAAGGCAAAAACAATTAGATCGATAAAAACTTACTACCTGACAAAGACATTATATGGGACGGCTGGAGAGGAGAAGAAGACAATATGCGGAGTCGTGGAGCAGTGGGCGCCGGCGCCGGGCGTAGCCGCGGAGAAGAAGGTCTGAAGGAGGAGGGTTTCAGACTTTCAGGACGGGGCTGTGGCCGGCGGAGCCGCGAAGCCACGGAGGAGTCGCGAACGCGGAGCAGTGGCCAGTGGGCGCTGGTGGAGTCGCAGAGAAGTGGGCTTAGGACTGGGGCCGGCGGCGGCGGCGCCGCGGAGCAGTAAGCACCGGGCGTGGGCGGAGTCGCGGTCTCGCAAAGAAGAACGTCTGAACGCAACGCGGGGCACTGGGGCTGGGGTCGGGCGGCCGGCGGATCACGGAGCAGTGGGCGCTGGAGGCCCAGCGGAGTCACGGAGAAGGGCGCCGGCAAACGGGCGGAGTCGCGGAGAACGGGAGAAGAACCGATGGACTTTCACCACTGGGGGCAGTAAAAAAAATTTAATTGAGATATGGGCTTAAGGTGGGCCGTCGGGGGCCATGGCCCCCAATGCTAGTATATTGGATCCGCCCCTAGTGTATATGAGACCTCTATTTCATTCTCTAAGCGGCTTCTGTAATAAACCTGTAATGCATTTGATTTTCTGCTAATATCTCAGATTTCGTTGAACTTCTACAGAGTAGGGTGGCAATCTGATGGTCCTTTGAGTAAGAATCTGCTTAGGGAACTCAAGTTCTCTTTTCTTTTCTTCTCTCTCTCGAGAAATTAAAAAACTCATGATGCAGCAGCCTTCACGTGTGATTGCCTGTGTGTCATTTTTGAGAATCTTGTTTCTTTTGGAATGATTGAAAACCTTTTAAGGACTGAACCCTGAGGAAACGTGGACAGCAAATCGGTCAAAAAAATATCTGCATCATCATCCGTCTTTCTTTATCAAAAACTCATGATGCTCTTTTTTCTCTCTTTTACGTTCATCAATTTACTTGTGCATCAGATTTTTTTTTTAATATATTTTTTATTGTGCCAAAACAGATGCTTGTTCCTCTTCGAAATGCCCTTTAGTCTCTCTCATCCGGAGAGAAAAAGTGGAAAAAGGAGAATTAGAACACGACCCATCCTTGATGCTCATCTACCTTTGAGCTCGTAACCTTGGGTTCTTATTCCTTGTTCTTTGATTTGTTCTATTATATATATATATATATATATATATATATATGTTAGTCCATGGGCATGTATATTTTGAAACGGGTGCAAGGAGGATGGGTTTCGCAAAGAGGTGAATCAGGCCAATACATGACCCACACCGTCACATGCAGCGGCTGATAGTCCGAATGCAGGATTAATTCATCACGGGCGGGGTAGAAAATATGCACGTAAGAAATTCCTGAGCACATAATTGAACGCACAATAGCCAGAAAATATCTGTATGAGTAATTCTTTATGCCCCGTCGGTGGTGTAGAAAATCTAACATGGAGTGCATCATTTCTTCTGATTGAACCACGTAACCACCGCTTTCCGACGCATATTTAATACCTGCAGATTGATACTTTCGTTTAAAAATTTGGTATGATCAAAATATCTCCATCCAAAATTATGATATCCCTTCGCAAAAAATCCTTTATGACTCTCTGATATCTTGTATGACTTCCTGTGAGTAACTTCCTATAAATATATATGACTTCATGTGAATATATATAACTTCCTGTGACTTCTTATGGACATATATGACTTTCTGTGAATATATATGACTTTTTATAAATATATTTAATTTTCTGTGAACATATATGACTTCCTATGAATATATATATGTATATATATATATTCACAGAAAGTCATATATGTTCACAGAAAGTCATATATTTATAGGAAGTCATATGACAGGAAGTCATATATATATATTCACATGAAATCATATGGTAGAAAATCATATATATTTACAGAAAGTCATATAATAGGAAGTTGTACAAGATATCAGAAAGTCATAAAGAATATTTTCGTTATACAAAATTTTTAAATAAAAACATCAATATGCAGACATTAAATGTGCGTCGGGAAGTGATGGCTACGTGGTCCAATCGAAGGAAGCGGTGCACTCCACATCAAATTTTTTATACCACAGGCGATATACAAAAAATTTCTCATATCTATATTAATTATAGAATGCGGCCCGTGATAGAAAATTATAGTGAAGGTCGCCTTCATTTCCCATCAAATGAACCGTATTATATACATACTAATACGTATATCCTTGTAAAGGTATACATGGACGCAAAATTGCTATTGTCAAAGGAATATTCGCGCAGAAAGGTTGTTCCGAAATAGCAACAGCAATGCGCATACCTGTCAGTGACCGTTAGAGTGTCTTTTGTTTTTTTTTTTTTTTGGGGGGGGTATTAAATAAAAAAGAAGAAAAAAAATAAACGTAAGCCACGATCGATGAAGCGACGGTGGAGACGGGGGGAATAGGCGGTGGGGTCTTCGTTTCCTGTCCAATGTTGGAAGGGCGTCTGGAATATTCATCTGGTCTGGCGAGATGGTGTTGCGTTCCGGTTCCTTCTTATCCAATCCATGGTCCAAGATGACCCATCCCCAACTACCGGCATCTCAGCTACGACCTACTCGGGGAAGGCGTATCCTCCCTGTCACCCTCGTCTAGTGGGATCGAATCATGCACACATGCTAAAAGATGTTCGCATGATTTGCGCATGTATCTGATCCATCCAACTAGGTCTAGGTGTGACTCTCATGTCCCTTTTTTTTTTTTTTTTTTGTTGGTCCTCACAAGAATCTGCATGGGTGAGCCAATTCGATCGGTAAACCATGTCTTTCTTCCGACAATTTTTACATTAGCACTTTCATTTCTCGTTCGATTGGATGGAGAATCGATTATGCATGACACAGGTTGGATATAAATTAAGTGGTTGCATCTAGCTGAATCCTTGACGTTTTGCATCTAAAAACATTGTCTTTAATTTTATTGTAAACCGACATCCAGGACGGCTGGGAGTTCCAGTAATCTGATGATGGTCGGAGCATCTATATATGCTCAATACGGTTTCCATCCATATATGACATGTGTTTGTTCCAAGTTGAAAGCCGTGTTCGACTAAAGGAACGCTGCTTTACGCACCAGAAAACAGCAAATGCATGGAATTTGGAAAGTAAACTCCAAGAGATAGATATCCTTTCCGATTTCAAAATTCATTATCTACCGAGCAAGTCATCTAGCAATTTTGTCTTTTACATTGCTCCACTTATGCACGACATTCGATGCCTTGCATCCTTCGCTTACTTTTTCTCTCGGTGCATAATTTCTGTACTCAATAAATTGGGAGAAGTATTTCACTTCCTCCTTTTACCCTTAAAAAAACAAAGTTCATTGTCTACCAAGTTAACTGATCATACATTCATCTTACATATTCTTTTCATATCATTCAAGATTGCCTTGATTCTGTCGGCCTCAGTTTTTTTTTTTCCCAAGACAAAAAAATAGTATACCGAAGTTTTGACGATCCATCCCTCCCGACATTTTTTTTTATATGGATGTATATGCATGTGTATATGAGAACAACAATGAGAGCGCAATCAATCAAAATTAATGGTGTCACATATTGAGAAATACCCTCGAGACTGAATGCCTCTGTCCGATGGTTTTCCATATGCTCCGATCGTTTTTTTCTCGGAGAAAAATACTAGCTAGGAGCAGTTGTTGCTATATATTGTGATAGTCTGTTTCGAGACGGCAGATAAATTTGGAACCAACATACCCACTATGCTCGTCTTCCATCTTTAATTTAATTTTCAGCCAAGCCCTGCCCTAGTTCCTAGCACACCCCCAAATGTGTGCATATGCAAGCTAGGATGGGCCTAAGCAAACTCCCACGTGCGGATGTAAGGGTTTGAAGTAGAACATCCATCCCCACATAAAACCTTCCTTGAATTTTTATTTTTTTGTAACTTTTTAGCATGTAGTAGGGAGGAATCACATAAAGAGTAGAGGTTCGAACTCAAATCTGAAATTCCTCCAATCATATTGTCCATTCCCGGCCTCCAAATATCCTCCACACATGCCTAAAAAAAGATGAGCTGAGAAGACCCCTTGACATGCTCTGATGTTTCCATCTTTAGCATCCTTCACTCACACTCATAGCTCTTCCTCCTTGCCCCCCTTCTTCTTTTTCCTTCCTGTGATTCCAATATTTACGGGGGCCAGATAGCCGGAAAGACAACATCCCCCAGGCCCAACATAACCTTATAAAAGCCCACCCCAACCCACACCGCAAAGCCATCCAAGCTCGTCAAGTCATATCTTGCTCTTCTTCTTCTTCTTCTTTCGTCTTCTACTCTTGTTCTTCGTCTCCTACCACCGAGTACTGAGTTCTTCTCCACCTTCTCCAGTTCCCATTGCTTCAAAATATGTAGAGTTGACTAACTCACAAATGGATCTTCTTCTTTTTTTTTTGGCAGAAGGACTAGCTAGATAATTAAGATGAACAGGAAGCCAGGAGACTGGAACTGCAGGTCATGCGATTATGTTAACTTCTGCCGGCGGGACTCATGCCAGAGATGTGGGGAGCCAAAGCTGGGCGTCGACCGGCCCGACTACACGAGCAGCAGTGGGGTATGGGACGTGAAGCCTGGTGACTGGTACTGCTTATGCGGTGTCCGCAACTTTGCAAGCCGCCCCAAATGCTTGAAGTGTGGTGCGGCCAAGGATGACTCCAGCGCGGCGGTGGCTCAGTCTTGGGGGTTTGGATATGGTGCCCCGACTGGCTGGAAATCAGGCGACTGGATTTGCACCAGGTCTGCCCGGCCCCTACCCATACGTACCATATACATACATATATACATATATGTATATGCACGTATTCTCATCATCCTTGTTAATTTATACTTCCGCTAAGCTACAGTAGCTAGCTAGGATCCCCCCCAATATTACATGTCATGGTTGCACCTCCACGATTTCTACATGTCTTTATTTGCACTGGATCGATGCACTTTTATCTAGCCAGCCTTGTCCCAAGTATAAGGCCAGCCGATTGTTGAATCATCATGTGCTTTATGGTCATTTAAAGCGAGCATTGGCTAGACGTCGACCTAAAGAGAATTTGATGCCAAATTCCTGGCTAAGAGCAACTTTGGTGAGACAAAGCCTGTTATAAAATCTAGTAGGCTACTGGGGCCATTGGTGTCGTCTTGTAAAAGGTCTAAACCAGAAATATTTGGTTCTATTTCGGTTTTAATTTTTACGAAACCAATTCAAGCCAACCCAACTTATATATATATATATTCAATTTTTAAATTTGTTTATATTTTTTTCTTAAATATAAAATAAAAATTTTATATTTACACTTAGCCTAATCTATTTAATCCAATCCATTGAATATCACCCCAAAAACCCTCAGGGAACCAAACTCTCCCAGAGGGGTATTTTGGGGTTGAGGGGGGGCCTACCTCTTGCTCCATGACCCATTAATCAAAACAGAATATACACATAACCTATACATGCATGCATAGGTGTGCATTTGTACTTCCTGGGGAAGGATACAGTGCAAGAGCTACACAACACACAATGTGATTGCATTTGGTTGAATGACACGTAATCACCGGAGCACACTTTGATTATCGTAACAATACTGATAGTGACTCTTATTCCATGTATCAACAGATCGGGGTGCAACAAGCACAACTTTGCAAACAGGATGGAATGCCATTGGTGCAACGCACCAAGGGACTATGGTAAGTACATCCCTTTATTAAATTCATGATCTCCGATTTCTGGTCGTGCTTTTGCCTTGTAAACAAATCTTAATTCTATTTCATTCAAACAGTAATGTGTGTGTTTCAAGATTAATGGCTATATTATGTTTATTTCTCATGTTAATTAATTATATGGCTTTCCGTTTCAGGCGCAGGATACTAATTAAGGGAAACACCGCATTAGATGAAGTCAGTTAAATAAAGTCCGTGGACTTTTAGTTTGCCCATCTCATCGTCCTGCTAGGCTTCTTCAATGGCAGAGCGGAAAGAAATGTCTTTTTGTCGGTATTTTGCTAACCGTTCATGTTGTATCTGCCTTTCAAACTTGGTCTAGTAGCAATGCATCAGGAGGGCTCCTAGGTTTTTGTAAGACAGAATTTGAACCTCACAGAAAGCTAGCTTATGGAATTTTCCTTTTCTATCGCAAGAACCTACATGGGCGTGTTTTATCTAGCTTCTGCTCATATTCACGTGGTCCAATGAGCCTCTTTTCTTTGATAAAAAGCCACCCCTAGGCGTTAAATTAAAAGAGTGTGCAATACAAAACATAGCCCAGCACTGCTGAAACAAATGATGTAATAAGCAGCAGCTTGGCAAACAAAATAACAGCGAACCAAAAGCTGAACCATAACCTTTGTATAAGCATGCCCACCGTGAAATACAAACTATACATTAGAATCCGACCATAACGAAGACACAGCATCCACGCTGCTTCATGAAATTTGGTAGCAATACAAAATTGTAGGACATGTGATTGCACAGTAATTAAATTGCCTAACCATCCAATCTGCTGATAATATATTAATTGTTGTGATTGTGAGGCTTCACAGCAACAACCATGGCCAGCAGCATGTAAAGATAAAATCCTCCTGTGGATGCAAATAAAAATAAGACAGAGAATGCATTGCTGGCAATAAAAATGGTCGAATGAGCCTCTTTGATGGCATAGGTTCTCACATCCATCAGAGTAACTCTGCGTTCTTAGATGGTCCAAGGAATGTAATGACAACTAAAGCTAATTAATTAGCTCATGTCACCGGAGCGCTATCCAAAAAAAAAAATAAAAATAAAATATAAAGAGATATGGGAGACAAGATTCAAAGGACACTTGCGGCTCTCTTTATATCTAAAAGTGAAATTGGAAAAGGAATGCTGGCTCCTCTAGCCAAGCATCAAAATCCGACAAGAACAACTCATATCACAATGCTGAGAGTGGCGATGCTTCGAAAAGTGTGTGCTGAGAGATCAAATCCGGAGCCGAGGCACTCTAGTCTGCCTCTCTTTTCACTGGCATCCCGGGATTGAACCCCAAGATTTTGATGTAAATGTATTGGAGTGCACAGCTAGCCATAACTAATAAACAACGACTATTTGCATGATTTGAGCCAACGATAAGAACATTTTGATGCGAAATAAGCGATAAGAACATGCGGAAGATGACCATACGCAGAGCATCTTATTCTTAAACACGAACCATGACCCATGTCCATATATGGTCTAGTTTCTTGGACTAGTTGCTTCCCATCAATCCGGTGCACCATCTGGATCTGGATTCGCATATCTAGGTATCACCGATACGTAGCAGGCAATGCAGATCGAACAAGAGCCATAGGTTAGACTTAAAGCTCCGATGCATCCATCAGGTTTGCCCCAACTTGTGTCACGTACGGCGCCATTCACAGGGATCCATGGATCCACACGTATTGCATAGTATCATTTTCATCCAGTACCACCGACATATCTGGACTATCTATACCGGGTATTATTAATCTACTTGAATTAAGAATATTATTTTTGGGCCGTTAGAAAGATGGCCTCTTGGATGTGGTATGCGCGCATGGCTTGCCACCGGCCGGCGGCTTATTATTTGTTTGATAATGTAATGACATGCGTGCATGTCCTGAAAAGAATGCTGCCAGAAGCGCGCTTCTCATGCGACTTCATGAATCATGAGAAGCCGCACGGACTGGCGGACGTAAGAAATTTTTAATTCGGAGTGCATCCAGAAATGACACAGATATATATATATATCTTTCTTTTTTTTTTTATTAGAAAAGTTGGCTAATAATTACCGGCCATGGGCCCCAAATCCTGCGAGTGCACGCAAGGAAATTAACATGGTTGCCTGATCTGCGCCACTCCATCGGCCGCCCCGCGCTAAAAAATACAAGTACCGTCGTGGACATAGCGGGCGGATAAATGTTTTCGTTACGATGCAAAAGCATCCGCATAAGTTTCCATCGTAGGATCCTACGGACATCTCAAAATCTATAGATATATAATTTAATAATTTATAATTTTTTTAAAATTTATTTATCTATTTTTTACTATAACTATATCATAAGATGATGATATATTTAGTCCCACATCGATTGTGAATCAAGAGAAACTATAACTTATATAGGATCGAGGCTTTCTCTCCTCCTAATAAGGCATCTTTTAAAAGATAAAATTTTACAGGATAGTGTATGGAAAAGTGTATGCGAAGCAATCCATCCTATCCATTCGTGCCACGAGCCTTTGACCACCATAGGATCGAGACTTTCTCTCCTCCCAGCGACTCTAGTCCAAAGGAACAAAACCATAAGGCCCGAAGCGGCCTTCAAAATGGGCTTCGGGCCTCCAAAATGGGCCGTCCAGCAAAAAGCTATGGGATTGTTGGAGGATCGTACGGTCGAAGGGGATAATAGCTCATAAAGGGCCGAAGTTCTCCGAGCCGTATATAAACTAATGTTCCTCTTGACTCATAACTGATGTGGGATTAAAAATGCCATCCTCTTGCAATACTATCATGATAAAGAGAAATTATGTCCTAGAATTGGTCCACCTACACCAAGCCAATTATTACTCATCATGCTAGATTTTTAGAAAAAAATCTAATATTTTTTATGCTTAATCAAAAAAAAATATTAGTTGAATCAGATCCACCGTGTCATTTCCGGACCAGCTCAACCAATAATTGACATGTTAATGTGCATTGATGGAGTGAAAAAGAAATCACCAAAGTGGAGGGGAGAAATGGAATCAATTGCGATTAGTGATCTTCTTTGGTAGAATTTCATGATTAATGGTTTTCTCCGACATGTTTGAGGATCGTTTACTCCAAGAGATTTTCTCTAGCGGCATAGGTGAGAGAGCACATTTTCCTTTCTTCTCTCCTGACTCTTTAGGAAAATATTTTCTCATGCTGTGCATGAGAGGCCAAAGAGAAGGAAGATTTCAGAGAACCCTTTGTAGAAATCGAGCCCTCAATGCTTCTCTCCCCGCTTGCTTTATCCCACTTCGAGCCACCATCCCCCGCAAATACTCACACCACATATGAGAGGTCGACAAAGTGGAGCCCTCAGGTAGGGAGGTCCGTGGAATAAAACCACTGATAGAAATTGAGCCCTCAACGCCTTCCACCTCGCTTGCATTGTCTTGCCCGCATCACCATTCTCCTCAAAGTACTCCTCGCTCATCATTGCCCTCTGTCCCCCTCCATACCATCGCCCACCCTCTCGCCCCTTCTGTGGCCCCTCCGCCACTTGCTCCAACTCGCTCCATCCTCTCTCCTCTAAAAATTGGGATAACGACTGTACATACTATTTCCAATATTTCCCACCGCCATCATTAGAGGCGGTATAATTCGGAGGAATCAATTGGTGGGGTAGGCTTTGCAGTCTGAATTTAGGATCAGAGATAACTGTGGCGCTAATTAGCAGCCATATCGAGATTGATCGTTGGGGGATGTATAGTAGCAACGGTGAATGGGAGTAAGATCGGTAAAGAGGGTTTTTTTTTTGAGAAAAGCAATCGTGATTGAATCCTATTTCTCCCTCTATACCGGAGACATTATCGGTGAGAATTGCTCAACCATGTAGTCGCCCCATAGCATTCAATGAGACTAGAGCAGTCAAGACGGTTCGGCTGGTCCCGATCTGTCCTGATCCATCTCTAAATGAGTCGGGACGGGCTGGTCTATTTAACTGACAAATTGAAAAAATCTCAATCTGATCCGACCCGTCATGGGTCTCGAGTTAAACGGACCAACCCACCAAAATTAAAAAAAAAACTGCAAATAATAATATAAACTGAATTTCATATTCAATTTGAGCTTAAATCAACTTATCAAAGTTTCACATCTCAATTCTTAGAGTCATAAAATTAAAGATGGTAAAATCGATCCGACCCGATGGATACGCATCCTACCCAAATCCGATCAAATCCGAAAAATAGAGTTTGACCGGATTTGAGTTTGGATTTGGATAAAATTTTAAAACTATAACATGGGTATGAATAGTGTTGTTTTCTACTAAATCTGAATCCGACCCGAACCTACGGATATGAAAAATATCCGAATCCATATCCGAATATATATATATATTTATAATTCTATTTTATAATTATGTTTTGGTTGATAATATGCATAAAATTATTTTGGTTATTTATACGTTCTATGTTGTATTATAATTTTATTTCTATGTTTGATTTTTATAAATCTAGACTTATAAATTATGTTCTATATTGAATTGATAATTTTGTTTTGATTGATAATATGCATAAAATTATTTTGATTATTTATTTTTTTTGGGTATAAGATAGGCATGGGGCGGTATGGATTAGGTATGAAAAAATGGGTTATCCATGGGTATCCCCGAATTTATTGAGTATGGGGATGGGTATCTCTTTTCTTACCTGATCGGATATCGGATAGGGTTTGGATATAGGATATTAAGTTTGAATTTAGAAATGGATAGTACAATACCCGATCCAAACCCTACCCATTGCTATCCCTACATAAAATGAAATTGTCAAATTTAAACTAAATACTTAATACAACCCAAATTTAAAAGACTTTAAGTTCAATTTTCAAACTAATTTAGAGGCAAATCAAAGTCCCAAAAAATTATCTTCCATATAATTATTGTAGTCCTCGTCATTCAATTCTTCATCTTCTTCCTCTTCTTTATCAATTATCTTTTCAATAACATTAAAATCTTCTTTTGAAATGCATACATATATATATATATATATATATATATATATATATATATATATATATATATATATATATTGTTGGATGGATGTCTGGCCAGGATACCACCTCCCAAGATCCTTTCAGTACCACGCGATGCAGCAGGAAGAAAGAAGAAACAAAACAAAAGAAAAAACAATCAAAATACGTGGATCAGCCACAAAAGGGCTCGTCTCCACGGGGCATGCAAACTTCACTATGAAAAGAAAATTTTACAAGAGGAGACCTCACCCTCAACCCTTGTACACCAAATTCTCTCTCACATGAAGTTCCCCTCACAAAAGCTCTCTCTCTCTTGGAGACCCCCTTGAACCCCTGAAGAGTCTGGCGACCGCTGTCCAGGAGCCTCCTGCTCCTTCTCTCACAGCGCCCTCGCCTCTCTCTCTCTCCTCTGGTTCGTACGGCGGCGAGAAACCAAACCCACCCCTCCTCTGTTCGTCTCAAGGCTTTTATAGGTTTAAACAGGCTTTAAACCTTGATTAGAGAGGGATTAGGAGTCCTAAACAAAGCCAAAAAACCCCTTGGACCGTCGGATCAAGACCGGAAGCCTCCTGGGCCGTTGGATCGCGCTCCGGTCCACGAAATAGTGCCGTGGACCGCAAGAAATGCGTGGGAAATGCCCACGCGGTCCACAGACCGCGCCGTTGACCACTCGGTCCACGGTGGACCGGGGCAAGGGGCCAGCAGGCCTGGGTCGCGCGTCCCGCGTGGGCCTGGGTCACGCGTCCCGTGCGGGCCTGGGTCCCGCATCCCACGCGGGCCTGGGACGCGCGTCCCGCGCGCCGCCGCCTGCGGCCGCGCCGTTGCCGCCCGTCGCCGGTCGCCGGCGGTCCTCTGCCGCCTCGATTCTCTTGCCGACTTCAAAAGCTCGTATCTCCTCCATCCGAGCTCCGATTCAGGTGATCTTGGTCTCGTTGGACTCCATTTTTTGCTGCGAACCTCGCTGTGGGCTCAATGTGGGCTAAATCTCGAGGCGTCAAATCCTAATAATCTCCATCTCGACTCGATATTCGGCCTCCTCCAAACTCCGAGAGCTTCTGGATCTCCTCGCCCCCATACCCTGGGGCAATCGCCTGCTGATCATGGATGGGCAAACGTGGGAGTCGAGCCAGGCTGCTCGATCCCATCTCCGTCGTATGCTGTGCTCCTCCTGACCTGAGATCTGCTCGGGGCATCATCCTACGGCAATAGGAATCTTACCTTGCGACGTCGCCTCTCATCCTCCCGAGTCTCCTGTCTCGTGCCCGATCCGCCTCCTGGAGCTCCACCTCGCTCTGGGCTCCACCTGGCTCCTGATGCTCCACCTCGCACTGGGCTTCCTGCCAGGTAATAATATCCTCTGCTCCCCTTCTTTCCCTCCAGCACAATCCTATCGCCGCGTAGCACCCTCAGGATTCCTCCACCAGCTACCATCCTGTAGCCTCTCGAATCCAATCTGCTAAGTGAGATAAGATTCCGCCTGAAATTGGGTATGTATCGGACCTCCCCCAATCTCCTCACTGCACCGTCATGTATCCTCCAGCTGACCGTCCCAATGCCTCTGATCGCACAGCTCGATCCATCCGGCAGATATACAGTGCCCTCACTGTTCTCCAGGGAGTCAAACTGCTCTTCTCTGCAACACACATGATAGGGGCATGCAGAATCTAATATCCACTGCTGGGAAGAAGTAGATACCTCGTCAGATATCTCTAGGACATCTCCATCTGAATCGCTGCCGGCCGTCGCTACAGCAGCCACCGTCCGATTTTTCAGTTGAAGGCAATCTCTGGCTAGATGCCCCAACTCTTCACACCGGTAACACCTGGTTTTACTCAAATCCCTCCTGGACTTAGACCGCCCTCGATGCGATCTCCTGTCGCTCCATCTACCGCCTCCTGCACCTCCAGAAGCCACCAAAGCTGAGCTATCGACACCTGAGCTCGAAGCTGAGTTCTCCCTCCTGAGAACCTCGTTCTGGAGTATCGCCGCGGTGACCTCGTCCATCTTGATAGTGCTCTTCCCCACTAGAAGAGCAGTCACCAAGGACTCGTACGAAGAGGGAAGCGACGCCAGCAAAACCAGCACCCTGGTCTTCTCCTCAACGTTCTCGCCAACGCTGAGAAGGTCGGTGAGGATCTTCTGGAAGTGGCTCAAATGCTCCTGCACGCTCTGTCCCTCAGTCATCCGCAGTTGGTAAAACTGCCTCCAGAGGAAAAGAGTGTTGGTGAGAGACTTCGCCATGTACAACTCCTCGAGCTTCGACCACAGCACTGTCGGGGAAGTCTCGCTCAGCACATGGATCACCACCTCATCCGCCAGGTACATGCGGATGGTACTCACCGCCTGCATCTGTAGCCGTTTCCAATCCCGCACCTCCATGGTGGTCGGCTTTTCATCGCACAAGAGAGCATCGATCAACCTCTGTTGGATGAGCACGTCCTTCACCCTTGCCTGCCACAAGGAGAAATTGCTCTTACCATCGAACTTGTTGATCTCCAACTTGATTGTTCCTGTTTTCTCCATCTTCAGTCTTGCTCACCACCACTGCAATCTGCGTCCTTGTACCGCCTTGCTCTGATACCACTTGTTGGGTGGATGTCTGGCCAGGACACCACCTCCCAAGATCCTTTCAGTACGCGATGCAGCAGAAAGAAAGAAGAAACAAAACAAAAGGAAAAACAATCAAAATACGTGGATCAGCCACAAAAGGGCTCGCCTCCACGGGGCATGCAAACTTCACTATGAAAAGAAAATTTTACAAGAAGAGACCTCACCCTCAACCCTTGTACATCCAATTCTCTCTCACATGAAGTTCTCCTCACAAAAGCTCTCTCTCTCTTGGAAACCCCCTTGAACCCCTGAAGAGTCTGACGACCGCTGTCCAGGAGCCTCCTGCTCCTTCTCTCACAGTGCCCTCGCCCCTCTCTCTCTCTCCTCTGGTTCGTACGGCGGTGAGAAACCGAACCTACCCCTCCTCTGTTCGTCTCAGGGCTTTTATAGGTTTAAACAGGCTTTAAACCTTGATTAGAGAGGGATTAGGAGTCCTAAACAAAGCCAAAAAACTCCTTGGACCATCGGATCAAGACCGGGAGCCTCCTGGGCCGTTGGATCGCACTCCGGTCTACGGAATAGTACCGTGGACCACGAGAAATGCGTGGGAAACGCCCACGCGGTCCACAGACCGTGTCGTGGACCACCCGATCCATGGTGGACCGGGGCAAGGGGCCAGCAGGCCTGGGTCGCGCGTCCCGCGCGGGCCTGGGCCTGGGTCGCGCGTCCCGCACCGGCCTGGGTCCCGCGTCCCGCGCGCCGCCGCCTGCGGCTGCGCCATTGCTGCCCGCCGCCGGTCGCCGGCGGTCCTCCGCCACCTCGATTCTCGTGCCGACTTCAAAAGCTCGTATCTCCTCCATCCGAGCTCCGATTCAGGTGATCTTGGTCTCGTTGGACTCCGTTTTTCACCGCGAACCTCGTTGTGGGCTCAATGTGGGCTGAATCTCGAGACGTCAAATCCT